>NC_057807.1:415568666-415706166 GCF_018294505.1 Triticum aestivum
ATTAAACGCGATAATTCCTTCTCTTTATTTTTCTGGACGAATAGGTACTTATGGAGTTGGAGATAGTGTTGCGAGAGCTGCTAGGGGGCCACAAGCCTGCAAGGGGAGCGCGCCTCCTCGGCTTCTGGTGCCCTGGTGGCCCTCCTCTGATTGCTTCTTCCGCCAATATTTTTATATATTCTAAAATAATTCTCCGTAAATATTCAGCTCAATCCGAGAACTTTTATTTCTGCACAAAAACAACACCATAGCATTCTGCTGAAAATAGCGTCAGTCCGGGTTAGTTACATTCAATTCGTGCAAACTAGAGTGCAAAACAACAGCAAAAGTATTTGGAAAAGTAGATACGATGGAGACATATCGCAAACCCGGAGAAGATCCAATCAATAATCAACTTGAAGCCACCAGGGACAGTTCAAGACGTGCAGAAGCTCGCTGGATGTGTGGCAGCCCTCAGCCGATTTATCTCTGGGCTGGGGGGGAGCACTTCCACTATACAGGCTCCTGAAAAAAGGAGGCAAGTTCTATTGGAGCGACGAGGCCAAAGAAGCCTTCGCAGATCTCAAAAGGCTACTACAATCAAACACACTAGCCTCCCGGCACAATCTGAACCAATGCTACTATACATATCAGTGACCACCCAAGTGGTAAGCTTGGTGATCGCGGTGGAAAGGGAGGAGACGGGCAAGACCCGGCAGTCAAGTCACAAGTGATCACCCACTTCTTGGCTAAATGGATCGAGGCCTAGCACGTCCCCAAGAACATCGACCTCGAATACTGGACAATATATTTCAATGGATCGATGACAGTACATGGACTGGGGGCGGAGTAGTCCTTGTGTCCCCAAGAGGTAACAAAATGAACTATGTTCTGGAGCTCCACTTCCGGGACTCCAACAACGCTGCCGAGTACGAGGCCCTCCTTCACGGGCTCCGCATCGCGGCCTCCACAGGCATTCGACACCTCATCTGTCGAGGCAACCCAGATCTCGTGGTAAAACAGGTCATGAAGACATTCGACACAAAAGAGTCCAAGATGCCCGCCTACCATCCAGCCGCCCGAGAACTCGAGGGCAAATTCGACGATATTGGGTTGCACCATGTCAAGAGAAGTGACAACATCGTAGCAGACAACCTTGCATGAATCCAGTACCTGATGAGACCTTCCTGGAAATATCACATAAACCGTCCGTGAAGATCCAAGGTTCCTGGAAATGCAGAGATGCGCTCTTTCCTAATTTATCTACTAGTTAGGGCATCTCCAGCCGCGCCTCCAGGAAGGCCTCCCCAGGCGATTTTTTCGTGCCGACGCCGAAAAAACGGCCCAGTCGCGCTCCCAGGAGCCCGATTTTCGCCGGCTTGGGCCGAAAATAGCGCCGGCGGACCCAGCCCGAACCCGGCGCGCTGGCGGGCGCCCGGGGGCGCCGGGGCGAGCTGTTTTGGCGCGAAAAAGACGCGGGCCAGCCGCGTCAGTGACTCGGTGCCTCGTCTTCCCCCAACGGCCTCGGTTCCCGCGGGGAATCAATGGCAAGGCTGCCGCCGGTCAGCCTTGCCATTGATTCCTTACGGGCGGCGCTTCACGGGACGGCGCGCCGACGCCTCCCCTCCCTCGCACGCGTACACACGGGCGCGGCCCGGCTATAAAAGCCGGCGGCCTCCACTCGCCTGTGCCCACACCAGCTCCGCCCCTCGCCGCCGTCCAGCCCCTCCCTCTCCCTGCCTCTCCCGAGCGCCGCCGCCCAACCCCTCCCTTTACCTCTCCCGAGCCCACCCAGCCCCGCCGTCGCCATGGCAGAACGCTTCCCTGGAGACGAGGCGGCGGCCAACGGCTTCGGCCGCCGTTCGCTCCGCGAACAGGAGTCCTGGCTCCTGTTCCAGGCGAACATCCCGACGCCGCCGGACATGCGCGCCATGCCAACGGGGTGGAGACTCAGCGCTGGGGGAGTGCCCATTCCCCCGTTGCCCGACGCCGTGGCGAAGCAGATCGTGCATGCGTCCCTCACCGACGCCCAACTCTCCCTCCCCCAGTACGTCGCCGACAACCACGCGGCCTAGGCGGCGTATTTCGAGCGCCGCCAGCAGCAGCGATTGGCGTCCACCAACGGCGCGCCGGTGGTCGACGGCCGGCAGAACAACGAGGGGCGCCACCTCTGGTGGGGCGTCCCCGGCCGCACACTCGAGGACGTGCTCACGTACATCGAGGGCGGTAACGACCCGTCGTTGGCGTACCCCCCGGCGCAGCACCGACGCGTCGGGCCATGGGCGCCAAGGAGGTTCGGGTCCTCCTCCTCCTCTTCCTCCTCCCGATCCTCATCGCACTCCTCCGGCACTTCGGCCCTGCTCGGCGTCAAGGCCGAGCCCGCGGCGGAGTCGCCGCTCGGCCGGCGCACTCGCAGCGCCGGCATCGTCATCAACGTGGGCGGCCGGCGCGCCTCCTCCTCGTCGGCTCCTCCGCGCTTCGTCAAGCCAAAGACGGAGCCGGGGCTGGCGCCGGTGAAGGCGGAGTTCGACGACGACGACGCGGCCCTAGAATGGGCGCGCCAGGACTCCATTGCGATGGAGAAGGCGCGCCGGGAGAAGGTGAAGGAGCGCCAGCGCGCCGCCCTGCGCCGCTTCGAGGAGCGCCGACGCGGCCGCGATGAAGACGGGGTCGTCGTCCTATGCGACAGCGACAACGACGACGACGACGCGCCGCCGCCAGTCCGCCATGGCGACGCCGGGTCCAGCAGGGGCGCTCGCGTCAAGGAGGAGAAGGCCGACGACGACGATGGCGGCGACGACTTCAACCCCTTTCTTTTTTAGATTAGGTTAATATAATGAAAATGCGCGAATTTCGCCGAAATTTGCCATGTTTAGCCGAAATTTAACTACTTTTTATCATAACTTCGCCGAACGGTCCTTCTTTTTTTTTAATACGCGCCTGGAGGCGGCTCTGGGGGCCGACGGCTGGGGACCGACTCGCCCCCAGAGTCATTTTTTGCGACGGCTCACCACCAGGCGGCGCTTTTAGACGTCCCCTGGGGGGCCAACGGCTGGAGATGCCCTTACACCCATAAACCCGTTGCAACTAGTATATGCAGTGAACTCGGTCCCAAGCATCGACAGTGGGTGATTTGATCACCATAGTCAATTAGCCGTAGACTATTGAGATCACCATTTAATGTTTCAAGTAGTCGGCCGATGACCTTTGCGCTGACGTCGTGAACCAAAACCTTGCCCTCGAGGTCATCGACGGCGCCCTTGGCCTCGCGCCCGAACAACGCCTTGGTGGCCAAGCCGAAACGCCCTCCTCCGAAGGCGCGTGCCCCTGGTCCAATTCAACAACCTCCTCAACCCTACGCCATGACGCGCGGCACGGACGCTGTACTACGCCTTGACCCCGCCGGCCTGCCCGTTCCGCCGATGATTCCCACGTTACGCTGGCGAGGGACGCGCGCGCGGGCGACCCCTACACCTACACGGCGCCGGCAGCACCCCCAGGTCTACCTTTCCAAGGCGGGCGAAGCGTACGACGCCAGCGGGGGCACGGCGCGACTGACTGGGTCCCGTTCCCGAACCGGGGCGCGCGGTACGACTTTTTTTAGGCTGGTTGTAATGGGGAGTATCATATACTAGTATCATGCATATGATACTAGTGTATGATACTACCTTCCTAACGTATAGTATCATATATTAGGTTGGTCATAGTGGGGGTAACATAAATAGTAACATGTATTTGGGACTCGCAAACATGCTTATGTGACAGATAATTAAATAAGAGAGAGATGGTTATAGTAACATAGGTAGATACCGTAACATAATAAATGTGATGCTACTATGTGTCATGCATGGCAATAAATGAGACCACATATGATACTACTATATGATACTATGCACTATAGACGTAGTAACACAGACTAGTAACATATGCAACGTTACTAGTCTAAGTTACTCCCCACTATGACCAGCCTTAGTATCATGTACTCCCTCCGTTCCTAAATACTTGTCTTTCTAGACATTTCAAATGACTACTATATATGGATGTATGTAGACATATTTTAGAGTGTAGATTCACTCATTTTGCTCCGTATGTAGTCACTTGTTGAAATGCCTAGAAAGACAAGGCGTATTTAGGAACGGAGGGAGTAGTACTCTATTTATTGCCATGCATGACACAAAGTAGCACAACATTTATTATGATACAGTATCATGATATGATACTCCACCCTCTCCTTCTTCATTTAATACTATGACACCTCATCAAAATTGTCTAATTGGCATGCATGATACTAGTTATGATACTATCATTACGACCAGCCTTAGTACGATTCATTCATGTCATGGACGGCGTCGTGTGGCGTGACGGTGCCAGTCAGCCAGTCACGGTAATTGGCTGGTTGGTTTTTTTTTTGTTTTTTTTTTTGAACAAGCAAAGGCACCAAAAGGTGCCACATATTTCATACAGCTCAAAGAGATTGAACAAAGTGTATTATATAGACCTGCGAAAGATGGAAAGAAAAGAAGCAGAAACTATGAGTAGGAGCTGAAGAAAGGATCCTAGTAGGGCAAAGTGGCCAGAAGCACTATGCCGGACTGGGTGCGGCGGGCTGGTGGGTGGGTGGTGGGGACGGAGCGGACGGGCGGCACGTCGCTCGTTGCAGATCCATGGACGGGCGGACGACTAGTCTGCTTTGGCTTTGGGCGCGTGCGTGCCCGGTTGCTCACTGTTGTAGGCGACGCACCTACGCCTGCTCCTACCTACAGTAGACTTCTGCGCGTCTCTAGATGTGCTACGTACGTAGGTGCCTACTACTACTACTCGTCCAGTACTACTATTCCCTCTCGGTTGACAGGGCTGGCATATGGGTGACGCTATACTACTCCAAGCACCGCTCCTACTAGAGCTAGACGGGGGCGCTTTGGAGCGTGCTCAAGACAGGCTGCACGTAGTAGCAGCTGCGGATTTCCTTGCTGAGAGATCGATCACATGCACGTAGTGGCGGGCAATTATTGCTCCTCCAAGAGGCTTTGCCATGGATTCGCAATCAGGGCGTGAGACAAAGGGAAAGCAGCTCTACCTAGCGAGAATTCCGACCCTAATTGATCCGGCATACCACGTCTCGCACTCCAGCGGCCTGACCCAGAAATGGCATGCAAGGTTTTCTTCATTCTCGCAAAGTAGAAATGGCTCCGGCCTGTCTAATCGAGCGCCCGGCCACTTGCTCGCAACATTTGATCGAAGCCGGCCATGGGCCGATCAAGTGTGTCCTTCGGCTTCGATGGTCCAGATGATACACCTGAGTGAATATCTCCACCTCCACTCACCCGGTCGCCCACCGAGAGAGAGAGAGGGAGAGGGAGGAAAAAGGCAGCGTGGTCTTTTTACACGCTCGCGCAAAATCAGATGGCCTTTTTCCTTCTTTGCTCCATGGACCATATGCATCTACTAGCTACCGGTGGCGCCCGCCCATGCCGCACATGCTGTTGCTCTGGCAATGCCAAGGATATCTGAGAGAGAGAGAGAGAGATGCATCTTGTTCGGTTGTTCCTCCCTCCAAAAGACCAAAAGTATCGGGTACGAAACAGAAAGAAACGTGGATGCTGCAGTGCCACTAGCCGTCTATCTATCTTCTGGGTGCGACTGCGCGGGCAGCTACGGTGGAAACTGCAGCGCGTGTGCTTTCAGATTCTTTTTTCCTTCGGCGAATTGACCGCTGAATATTCTGAAATACTCTACTACTACTACTACAACTAGAGAGACCGTAGGCCTTTTCTAGGATGTGTGTTGGCCGTGCGCCCACTGCATGGACGCATCCTTTGGCCGCATCATGTCCGCTCTTTTTTCAAACGAAAATATTCAAATAAATCACGCCCGTAGTTCATGCCAGCGGCCCTAGTCACGCCGGCAACACAACCCGCCTACACAACCTCGTCGGCAGCACAACCAGCCTCCAAAATGAATAGAAGTCATCATCTTCACGCCATGAATCACCTTGGTCATAGTCAGCATGGTCGTGGACCTCAATGTCTTCATCGGCAACGTATCTGACCGCCATGCCCACCCATCCGGAAGGCCTCGCCACGGTCCTCGTAGATGACATTCTCCATGAACTGGTTGTAGAAGGGGTCGTCGACTGTTGGCGTTGGTGTTGGCATTTCGCCGAACAGGACGCGGGGCGACGACATGGTGGCCGTAGACGGCGGCCGTGCTTATTTTCTTTGCATCTTGACGGCCGGCCGGCCGCCGCTGCTGGACCCAAACGAACGCATCGACAGGATGAAGTCGCGCGCTGGAGTTGGCCGTAGATCGCCCACAACTCGAACAGCTCCTGCCAAAGCTGCAGAACGGCGCACGACTTGAAAGGGAGGGAACAACCACTACATGCGCCTATAAACCACCGTCACAAAAGTAAACAGGTAGGTTCAATGTAATTTTGAACTGCATTCGCCAGCTCGCCGTTCGTCGACGTAGCATCCAACACCCCCAAAGATTGAAAAGGTAGCTCACTGGGCCGCCTTTCGGCTCGCCATGATCGCGACGCATGTAGTAGTAACTCCGGCCTGCTTCCATGGCCCATCCCGGGAGCAAACCACCACGTACTACACAATAAGAACTTCATCTGACATTGCCAGAAAATACTAACACCGCAGTAAAGAGAGAGCGCTCTACCACAGTAATTAATTCCGTTGTTATCTTGGTCTTATTGGTTCGGGTCTGAAGAGAAGCACCCAAGTGCAACGGAAAGATTCGCGTGCCGTTCCAATCCCGTTCGTGCTTGTCTTGTCGTTTAAGAAATTTTGGCGTCGGACGGGGGGCACGGCATGGACCATGCATGCATGCATGCAGCCACGCCGCTGGCCGCTCGATGGCTGGGAGCGCCGTCTTTGTCACTGCCAGGCGACAAGTACGTACGTGCAGTACGTTGGGCTATCAGAACCTCGGTAGACGGAGCTTTCCGGGGCCGATCCAGCGCGTGTGGCTCATCGTGGCCATACGTGCTCTACGTCGCCCAAGTAACATGAGGTCGCTCCTTGCCCAATCATTTTTGAACTCAAGTAAAAATAAGAGAGACTGATTGGTGTAGAAAAAACCCAGCAATGGACGAAATAGTCAATCCTATCCAATCTAGCAGCCTGGCGGATTCGATGGGATAGATAGACGTATGCGTACAGCGCCGTCCAGCGGGACCAGATCAACTGGGGCACTGCGTGAAGTAATTTCGTTCTAGATAAGCTCGGCCGGGACGGGTCCGAACCAACGAATTATTGCCAGTAGGTGAGCAGCGTTTCCCCAGACGAAATCATCATCTGATCGAACCCAAAGCCAACGCCAAAGCTCTCTCGTGTCACCGGGGTAAAGAAAAATTGCCCAAAAGGGAGCGAAGAATTCGACCACGGTAGCCGCCGCGGCGGGAAGTTTTCGGGGAAAAGGGAGGGGGCGCATGGAGGAATCTCGCAGCGGCACGGTCTTTCTTGTTGGGGTAAAAAAGTAAGAAAAGGGATCCTCCGCTGCCGAGCCGCGCCGTGGGTTTAGCGTGTAGGCTCTGTATCGGGGCGCGTAGACCGGTGACCACCAAGGTTCACGAGACGGGTACAGTAGTAGAGCGGATTTGGTTCGCGAAACTGCACTGCACTTTTGAATGATCGAACGTGCTGATGTAGATACATTTTTTTCTCGAAACGGACGTAGAGACATTCATTCTTTGGTAGTAAGGCAGGTTCGAAGATGCAGGGATCTGGTCTCAATGTGATGTTTTTTTTTTGAGACAATGGTCTCAATGTGATGTGATGTGATCGTTTATTTTCCACGAGCAACACCGGCCCGTGCGTGGGGTGACATGAGATTGACAAGGCGAGCTCGTGCGATTCCCTCACGCCTGCCTGCGCTTTCCAGATCACCTTCCTTCCGTCTCATGGAGCGAGCGAGGAGGACACGGGCATGATCCCGATCTGTTGGTTCTGTAGTAGTAGTACTGCCTTGCACGCACCCGGATCACCTCCACAGCACCAATGTGCAAGTGCAATGCAACTTTGTTGGACCGTCAGTGCAAAAGTCGGGGATTCTCCATCCCTTGTCACCTGCGTTTGTCCCGCCACGAGAAAACGGGAATCACCAACTGACGGTAGAGCTTTTTTTTCCCGGGAAAATTAGAGAGCTTTATTTCATGAAAGCACACTCGGTGCAATCAACCAGAAGGCTGGTCATCAAGAAGTTAGGGGTTTCTTCGAGCCAGCTTTCGGTCACATTCAGTGTGCAAGCACGCTTCGCACACAGATGCGCCGGAACGTTTGCCGCTCGATTTACATGAAAAATGTCAAAAGAAGCAAAAGAGGTACATAGCTCTCCTATTTTTAAAAGTAAATGAGCCACAATTGAACGAGAATTGTGGCGAGATTGCCAGAACTTCACCAGCTCCAAACAGTCGACCTCCATGATCACATGCTGAAATCCACAGAGACATGCAAAGCGGACTCCATCGCGCAATGACAAACACTCCATCATCAGAGGGTCCGAAACTCCCGTGTATGGTTTACACCATGAGCCTAGGAGAGCCGATGATGATCTAGCTACTCCTCCAGCACCGCCCCGGCCTTCAACCAGCTCCAGAGCGCCGTCCGTCGTAATCTTGACCGAACCCTCCTCAGGGGGCCGCCAACCATAACCCGGTAGGACACGGGTTTCCTTTCGTGGTAATTTGAGGAGGGAGATAGCCTCCTTAATATATTTGATAGATGTTACAGGATCTCTCCCCTCTTCACCATGTTTGATTCGGTTTTTGGAGTGCCAAATTGCCCACATAATCGTGGTGATCTTGGCACGATCATCGGATGTGAACTGAGGATCACAAGTGATATCTCGAGCCCACGTAACCGAGTGGAGAGGAGGAAGACGTAGACCGAGCCATGTCCATGCCTCTTCCCAGAAGCTCTGTGCATGTATACAATGTAATAGCGCATGCTTCAGGTCCTCCTCCGTAGAGCGACAAACATTACACTGGCGAACATCTGTAATGTGTCGATAGTTGAGAGTTGTTTCATCAGGAAGAATGCCACGTAACACTCTCCACCAGAACACTCGTACTTTTGGGATAACATTCAACTTTCACAAGGATTTCCACAACTGTTTATCATCCAATGAGGTTTCGGCAGCCGTCCCTTCCTCTAGAGCCACACGCTCGTTCTGAGTCACGAGAGCACGGTACGCTGTCTTGACAATGTAGTTACCTGATATGTCAAATGCCCATGCAAGAAAATCGTCACCACCACCTTGTCTGACAGGGATATTAAGGATGGCCGCGGCATCTTGAGCCGTGAAAGTATCCCTGATCAAATCGATCTTCCAAGACCAACTCCATGTGCTAATGAGATCTGACACCCTCTCAATATTTGTACTTGTTGGTCTCGGAGCTGGAGTCATTGTGATCGTACCTGGGATCCACTTGTCCTCCCAAACCGATATAGTAGAACCATCTCCCACTCTGGAGATTAACCCTGTCTTCAGGGCGTCCCTTCCGGCCACAATCGCCTTCCAAGTTGCCGAGGATGACTTGGGAACTGAAGCGTGCATGAATCAGTATCCGGAAAGTAACAGCCTTTGAGTACTCTCGCACAAAGCGAATTTGGGTTGGTGATGAAACGCCACCCATGCTTGCCCAACATAGCTAGGTTAAACAGATGCGGGTCTCGAAACCCCATCCCCCCTCGCACTTGGGTTTAGATAACTCCTTCCAGGAAACCCAATGCATTGCTTTTTTATCAAGAGAGCTACTTCAAAAATATTTTGCCATGGGAGAAGTGAGACTCTTGCAAACTTTTTTGGTAAGAAGGAAAGTACTCATGGGATAAGTGGGAATAGACTGAATTACAGATTTGAGCAAAGTTTCCATTCTCCTTTTCCAATTCGCCCATCCTTTCCCGTGCCACGTACTATAGTAGTGTACTAGCTTCGTACTACTACTACTATTACTATATGTAAAAAAAATAAGACCAACTCAAGGGTTAACCATCGTTGGCATTTATTTATAGAAGAAACCCATCCCCCCCTCGCACTTGGATTTAGATAACTCCTTCCAGGAAACCCAATGCATTGCTTTTTTTATCAAGAGAGCTACTTCAAAAATATTTTGCCATGGGAGAAGTGAGACTCTTGCAAACTTTTTTGGTAAGAAGGAAAGTACTCATGGGATAAGTGGGAATAGACTGAATTACAGATTTGAGCAAAGTTTCCATTCTCCTTTTCCAATTCGCCCATCCTTTCCCGTGGCACGTACTATAGTAGTGTACTAGCTTCGTACTACTACTACTATTACTATATAAAAAAAAATAAGACCAACTCAAGGGTTAACCATCGTTGGCATTTATTTATAGAAGAAACCCATCCCCCCCTCGCACTTGGATTTAGATAACTCCTTCCAGGAAACCCAATGCATTGCTTTTTTATCAAGAGAGCTACTTCAAAAATATTTTGCCATGGGAGAAGTGAGACTCTTGCAAACTTTTTTGGTAAGAAGGAAAGTACTCATGGGATAAGTGGGAATAGACTGAATTACAGATTTGAGCAAAGTTTCCATTCTCCTTTTCCAATTCGCCCATCCTTTCCCGTGGCACGTACTATAGTAGTGTACTAGCTTCTACTACTACTACTATTACTATATGTAAAAAAAATGAGACCAACTCAAGGGTTAACCATCGTTGGCATTTATTTATAAAAGAAACTCCGCGAGCACCACGCGTCCAAGCCGGGACTTGAACTCGGGTGGGCTGGCAGCAACTTCAGCTGCCCAGCCAACGGGTCAACGCCCCGTCCTCACTACTTCTACTGTATGTACCACCTTTGCTGCTGTGCTGTGCGCGCCTAGCTAGAATAATATTTACCGCCGATCTGTTTGTGTGGCTTGTTTGTTTGTCGCAGACGTTTTGGTCCGAGGAGAGAATTTTCTTTTCTCGCATTCTCGTCTTGATCCCTTTTGGCTTCGATTTGTCCATGTCTCGGTCGCTTTTGTTCCCTTTACGAGTTTATGGCCGGCCGGTGACCGATCGAACATGGAACGCAGGGCTGTTGCCTTGCCTCAGCCTGCAAAACGAACGTGTGTCCTGTCTCTTTGGGAAATCACTGCATGTACCATTGTTTGGGTCCAACTACGATGCTTACCTGGATGGCTGCGATCCCACATAAACTGGTTTGATGGATGACTTCGATTGTTTCTCGTATGGAAATCAAATGCAAAAACATCGTATGTGTAGTGGCGGCCAATTAACTAGTTTTGACAAAGGTTGTCATGCTTTGGTAGAAAAAAAAAGCATAAATGTTTTTTTTTTTGAACAGGGAAAGGGTCCGAAAGGACCCAGACTGCATTAGATTCATCCAGAAACAATACAGTCATCTACCACACAAGGACACAACATAACCTTAAAACTACAAACAAGTCCCTGCATATTACAAAAAACACCCAGATCACAAACTGAAATCGCAATTCGATCCTGATCCAAGACACCAACGCAGAACCAATCCAGATGCCACCGGGGACGAAACCACTTGGGGCACAAGGATCGCCACAGCACCGCCGCCGGCGAGATGTCGGAGATCGAAGACATGGACGCCTGGTTGGAGCCGAACTGCCTCCCTTCTGGCTCTTCGGCCGGGAGGAATAAGTGGAGTAGACAACTCCAAATGGCCGCCTTTCGACCAGAAAATACCATCGAGGCGCGTAGGAGACCGGCCAGCGACCACCAGGACGAACTCCTCCCTGAGAGAAGAAGCGCTCTGGCGCGCGCCGTAGCTTCAACAAGCGCAACTCTGGTGATGAGCTCCAGGAAGAAAATGGACTCACAGCTTGCTGAAGACTCCTCCTGCCTTCCACCTCTCCTCTGTTCCCATCACAGATGGAGGAAGTGGACACAGACCAAGGGAGGAGCTTCAGATCTAGGGAGTCAGCGAGATTATTTGACGAGGTGTTGGCATGGTGCCTCTCCACCACATCTGGCTCCGACCAAAGGAGCACCGCAAGTAGGAGAACCACAGCCAGCCGGCCAGCACATCTTGCATGCGCCGCCCGCACTCCTCTCGACATAAACGCCAATCTACGGCATAGCGCCAAACGCCACGTGGGCAAACCAGACCTACAACTACAGCTACTATCTACAGAGGGGGGCCGACTGCCTCTCCCACCCTTCCTCCGACCGGCAGCGCTGACTGAGAAAGAGGGGAGAGGAGCCGGGAAACTGCTGGAGACTCTCAAGGGAAAGAGATGAGAGAGAAGACGAGGGAGGAAATGACGGGGCCATAAATAGTTTGCAGGTGCATACAAAGTACTATGTTTGTTCTACAACACATGATATTGTAGATGCTGCACGTTCTCCAATGTGCAATTTTGACAGTTAATCGTTGTATAGATGTGCAAGTGAACAATTATGAAAGCATTTTCAAACTATCCTCCTTGAAAAATCTAACAGCGACACAACCAAACGAATATAAATATTCCATTGCTTTTAATTTACCCCGATAAAAGACGGTTTTATTGACTCAAAATGTCTCATCAAAATAACAAAAGGCACAATAACACGCACGCACGCACAGGTCATGAATGCATGTTCAATGGAACGATGTGTTCAACGCTCGTGATTGACGTCCAGCTCTAGATAAATTACCAGCACTTCGAGATGATGCATAAGTTTGACTTTTTAAAAGATTTAGGTTATGTTTGATAGCAAAGTATAAGAAAAACCAAAGTATCAAAAACTGCAGTAATTTAGTCAGTAAGTACACAAAACAATGGTTTTTTTAACAGAGTTTTTCAGAGTATTCAGAATACAGAGAAGGTGTTTGGCTACAGCACAGAATGATGTAAAATTTGCTGACTAGCCCTTAGGCAGTCGCATCTAGCTAGCCATCATGGTAGCAATGCAAAAAACATGCGCAGCTGGCCGGTCGTTTGTTGTTTCTGTTGCGCTAATCTAGCTAGGTAGATTGGCTGGCCCTTGGCATTCACGTCCATATGAACTGAGGAGGAGCATGCACAGACGACGGAACGGTATCTTGGATATTTTGTGAAAGTTCCCCTGCAGCACGGCGTCGCCGGTGACTCACGAGGCGATGTCTCTTTTTTAGATCGAGCGACTTGTTAGCACCGGAGGAAAGAAGATAACAACGCTGCTCTGGTTTTTAAAAAGAGGTCTTGAGTTCTTTTTTTATACAGAGAAAAAACCACAGTTTGCTCAATACTGCAGTTTTAAAAGCACTGTTGTTAGGGGCAGACAAATACCTCATTGCAATTAAAACCATGGTAATCTGAAAAACTGCAGTATTCTCAGAATACTGCAAAAATACTGAGCTATCAAACGGGGCCTTACTGTATTTTGAAATGGGGAGGGCAATACTTTGAAAAAAAGGGAACATCTTGATAGCTATATGACTTTTGTAGAGCATTTTTTGTTGTTGGTAAATGTAACAAATTTGACGTGCTAGCGAACGCCCAGATTTGCTATACAAAACATATAATTTTGTCATGTTGTTGTGTAAGATTTACCATGTTCTAAAGTGATAATTGTCATGTAGTGTAAGAGAATTGTTAAAAGAATTTCCGCTACAACGAGTAATTGCCATGCGTTCGATCAGACATCAGATTTTTTTAAGTGACAATTGTCATGTAGTGATCCTCTGCCTCCGTCAGCGCCGTCGCTGGTCCACCCCGTCTCCGATGGCCTTAGGGCCACGGGGGCGGAGTGGATCCCGGTCCTTGCCGGTGGGAGGGCTTTGTTTTTAGATTATTTTTTTTCGAGTTTTGTGAGGGTTTGCGTCCTGTCCAGAAAAGCGAGATGGCAGCAGCTCCCTGAAGATGGAATAAAAGTCTCACCGCCTATGGAAGTTGATTGCACTTGTCCTTGCCATAATGATATGAGTGAAGAATGTTGGCGGAGTCATCCTCAAGAACTCTCTAGTTCTTCTTCTTCGGGATCCACATCATCTTGATGGGAATCCTTGGAGTTGTAGTTGTACTTGATGAAGTAGAACTTGACGTAGTCTTGGGAATCCACTTGACCGAGACCTTAGGTGCTTCTTCAAATGCATCAATCACTTCTTGAAGCTTGTCCTTGCCTTTGTTCTTATGGTCTTGTGGTGGAAGATCATCTTGAGCTTGTGTTCCCTTGAAGGAAGTAAGATCATACTTCTCTTGTTGAGGAACAAACTTCGTCTTGGGGTATTGATCTTCTTCCCACTCAACTCTATTGGCATTGAACTTTCGTTCAAAACCAACACCTTGATTTTTCCGGTGTCTTCCTTGCTTGCGTACAATTTCCTCGAATTGCTTACTCCCGGTAAGGCTCTTGTAGACACCTTTCTCTATAATCCCCTTCAATAAGCTATTTTCTTGCTCAAGTATAACTTGGCTAAGAGAATCATTAGTGGAATCAAGAGAACTACTAGAAGCAACAATATTGGATTTAACATTATTATTGTTATTACTAGAGGAAGTATCTTTCTTGTACTTGTTACTAGACTTGACTTGAGGCATGTAAGTGGATAGGAATAAACGCTTGGCAATGTAAGAAGAACTTTTCTTACGGAGATTATCATTGATTGCTTTTAAGAACTCATGCTCTTGCTCAAGATTGAGCTTTTCAAAGCATAACTTCTCATGAGCCCTTAAAAGTTCTCGATGATCTTCGAAGATAGTTTCATGAGCCAACTTAAGAGTGTTTAGTTCTTTAGTTAGAAGCTCAATTTTCTCCTTATCATTGTCATTCGTTTTATCTTGATTAGCATGATTAATTGACGTTTCATCATAGTATTCATCACTAGAGTTGTCAACAAGTAAATCATCATCCACAAGCAAGTCATCTTCATCACTATTGAAATCAACATACTCAGGATGTGTTACCTTTGGACCTTTGGCCATGAAGCATCTTCCAATTCCTTCATTTGGTGAATCAAATATGTCGTAGGAGTTGGTTGACACAAGTGCTAGACCGGCAACACCTTCATCTTGAGTATATTCGGAGTCGGAGTGATAGCTTCTCTCGGAGTGTTTGTCGGAGTCGGAGCCGGATACCCATTCACCAACATGAGCTTGATGTCTTTGTTTTGTGTAGCTCCTTGATGATTTGTCCTTCCTTTCCGAATCCTTGCTTCTCCGTGAGGGTCTTCGTTCATAACGATCATCTCTACTCCTCCTCTCTCTTGGTGGTGATTCTTCTCTTCTGCTTCTTCTTTTTGGAGAATTTTCTCTTCTTTTGTAGGGTGCCGTACACTCATTGGAATAGTGTCCGGGTCTCCCACAATTGTAGCAATTGCGCTCTCGACTAGAAGATTTTTTGTCATGGTAAGACCTTGACTTGGAGCTTCTTTCTTTGCTTCTACTCTTGTAGAATTTGTTGAAGTTCTTCACCATTAAGCTCAATTCTTCATTGAAGGTTTGTTTCTCACTTGATGATGTGGGGGCTTCACTTGAGGCTTTGTAAGCACCACTTGACTTGTTGTGAAGTTCCTCCTTATCCTTG
Organism: Triticum aestivum; assembly: GCF_018294505.1. Taxonomy (NCBI): domain Eukaryota; kingdom Viridiplantae; phylum Streptophyta; class Magnoliopsida; order Poales; family Poaceae; genus Triticum; species Triticum aestivum. Next base: position 415,584,143 of record NC_057807.1, read on the forward strand.
AGTGACATCTCATGAGCAACAATTCTTCCAATGACTTCCGTTGGCTTGAGATCTTTGTAGTTTGGGATCATTTGGATCAATGTGCACACGGTATCATACTTTCCATCCAATGCTCTTAGGATCTTCTTGATGATGAATCTGTCGGTCATCTCTTCACTCCCTAAGCGGCAATCTCATTTGTAATAAGAGCAAGCCTAGAGTACATTTCAGCGACACCTTCACCATCCTTCATCTTGAACTTGTCAAGCTGACTTTGGAGCACATCCAACTTGGATTCCTTGACGGATTCGGTACCTTCATGCATATCAATCAAAGTATCCAAATTTCCTTTGCATTCTCAAGATGGCTGATTTTGTTGAATTCTTTGGGGCACAATCCGTTGAAGATGATATCACAAGCTTGAGCGTTGTATTGCAGCATCTTCAATTCTTCCGCATTAGCTTCACGGTTCGGCTCTTTCCCATCAAAGAATTCACCTTGCAAGCCAATACAAATAATTGCCCAAACGGCAGGGTTATGTCCGATAATATGCATTTTCATCTTATGCTTCCAACTAGGAAAATTAGTACCATCAAAGTAAGGACCTCTACGGTGATAATTTCCCTCGCTAGACGCCATACTCTCCTAGGTTGTGAAACCAAGGCTATGACCACCAAAAGCTATGGAAATCAAAGCAAATGGAGACCAAAGCTCTGATACCACTTGTAGGACCTTGAAGTATGTCTAGAGGGGGGTGATTAGACTACTTGACTGATCAATTATATTATAGTGGGGTTTTTACGCCCAAACTACGAGTGTCGTGTTCTCCTCAGGGACTAGGCGATGGCAACTATACTCGGCTAAAGCTAGGTAACAGAATTTAGATGATGATTGCAAGGAAATATAGACCTAAACTAACCAAAGTTGACGACAAAGAAAATAACACAGTAGCAAGGAAGGTTCAAATTATCTTCAACAATCTTTTTGGTATTTTCGTAATGCTTGAGAAATTAAGATACTAACAAAAGCTATCATCAATGACAAGAGAAGTAAAAGGACATAAACATAACACACACATATATCTATATATCACAAGAACAATAACCTGGACACTAATCATCAGCAAGTACAGAATATAGATGACATATATAGCTAGTTCTCATACATTCTAAATGAGAGTCACAGTGTGACAGCACAAACTCTCACTGGTCAACAAAACAAGTAAGAACATCACATGTGTAACATCCCCAGCATCACACTACAGTAATCTCCCCCTAATGAAGGTCATGTCATCATGATCATCATGCCAAAAGGCCACTTGTCCAAAATCTGCTTCAAAGTCAAATTCAAATTGCATGTCAAATATTTGCTTCTTCTTTCATGAAAACTAAATGTTCATCAGGTGGCAAATAATCATTTGTTAATATTGGTGGTGAACCAACATTTTTGTAGAAGGTTTGAGTGGCCTAAACTACTTAAAACAGTGACCTAATCAATAAATTAAATGCCTTTTTAATTTATAAAATTGGCAACTATTCCAAAAGCCTCCCAACCTTTTTGTGGCAGTGCACAATAATTCCTTGAAATTATCTTGCCCAATGACAGAATTTTGCAAAGTCCTAATGGCTAAAAGAAAAAGACAAATTGCTGCTGGAAATTAAAAAAAAAGCAAAGAAAAAGGAAAAGCCCCCCCCCCCTCAACTGGGCCGACTGGCCCAGCTGGCCACCGTGCCCCCCACCATGGGCCTCGGCCCACCTCAACCAGCCGGCCCAGCTCCCCACACCGCGCCCCCTTCCTGTTCCCCCCGGTGCGCGCCGCTACAGGGGCGCCGTCCCCGCCGGACCCGCCTCGCCGGCGACGCCCGGACGAGGGGATAAGGCTTGCGCCTCCCCGACGCCTCGGCCTCCTCGCCTCCCACTCGCCCACTTGCCACTCTCCCTCCCTCTCCCTCGCTCGCTCCGCCCTCCTCTCCTCCAGATCCGTGGCCCGAGCGCCCTCGCCGCCGTCCTCCATCGTTGTCGCGGCCACCGGCGGCCCCGCGCCCGCTGACCTTGTCGGTGACCTCCGACATCGCCCTCTCCATCGACTGGTGGCCTCAGCGGGGGATGGGGAGCACCGAAGCGTCGGATCCCCTTCTTCCTCCTCCGCGGGTCGTCGGACGCCGTCGTCGTTGATTCGACCTCCCTCTGCGCTCCCGTTCACTCACGGGGCCTCCTTGCGCCCGCACGGTGAGCACCGCACGTCCTCCCCCTGCCTTCCCCTTGTTCTGCTGCGCATAACATCGCCGCCATGGACGACCGAGCTCAGCTCCGCCGTGCCGCTCATCGTCGTCGCTTCCATCGATGCCAAGGCCGTCCGAGCACACCATCGTGCTCGGGGCACTCCAGCGGTGCGGCCTAACACTTTAGATCGCTTGTGAGCGCGCTAGTTCTTCGTTTTCGCCGAGCTACCGTAGACCACCGCCGCCGGCGACCTTGCAGCTCCCTGTTCCGGCCATCTCCGGTCGGTCCAGTGGCACCACTCGACGCGCGACAGCGTCAGCGTTCGAACGCAAGTGAAAACGCGTGATTTGGTGTTCTGTAGCGAAGATCCGAGCCTCTCCGGCGGACTCGCCGCCGCGGAGAGCTCGCCGGCGCAACTCCGGCGCCGGCCGCCAACGTGGCCGACCTGGGGCCACCCCCCAGGGTCGCTGCCAGCGGGCCCCACGGGCCCCAGTTGACCGGGTTGACCCAGTCAACTGCTGACTGGGCAGCCCCAGCCACTAACGTGCGGGCCCCACCGCTTAATTAAGCTAATTAAAATGTTTTTATAGTTAAAAGTAATTAGTAATCTAATCTGCCACTGCCATAAGGGGCCCAGCTGTTAATTTAACCTCTTTTTAGTTAGTTTAAAGTTCTGTTAGTCCACTATCTATGACAGGTGGGACCCACTAGTCAGTTTGACCAGTCAGCCAGTCTGTTGACTTGCTGATGTCAGCATGGCATCATGCTGACGTCATATTCCTTTTTTGTTAATTTAAATAATTTCCGAATATTAATAAAACTTTAAAAATTCATAGAAAATAAACCGTAACTCGGATGAAAATGTTTTCTATATGTAAGTTGCTCAGAAAAATCCAACGAATCCGAATACGTGGTCCGTTCATCTGTCACATTCCCCTAGCATGCTGAACATGGAACTTTCCCCCTCTTTTCCTTTGTCCGAAATCCACCTAACGTCGGGAATTCACCCTCGGATGTTTCCCCCCTTCGTCTGCAATGTGTAGTACCGCGTTAGGGCACGCTTAGCGCTACGTATTGTCATGTCATGCTTAGTGTTACCTCTGTTTGCTATGTATTTACTGTTTCTTCCCCCTCTTCTCTCCGGTAGACCCCGAGGCCGCTGATGCCCCGGTGATCGACTACGTCGTCGACAACGACCCCTCCTTGCCAGAGCAACCAGGCAAGCCCCCCCTTTGATCATCCCGATATCGCCCATTCCATTCTCTCATGCTTGCATTAGATTTTACTACTGTTATTGTTTGCTCCTATTCTGATGCATAGCCTGCTTTTGTATCTACTGTTGTACCTTACCTGCTTATCCTAAACTGCTTAGTATAGGTTGGTTAGTGATCCATCAGTGACCCCCACCTTGTCCTTGTTGCCCCTGCTTCATCATTGAAGACCCGATCAACGGGATTGAAGACCAGGCCCCGGCACCGCACATCACTTTCCCCTTAGTTGTTCGACACTGCTGGGTTACTATCGAGTGCCGAGGGTGAGACCTCTACAGCACTTCTGATGTTAACCCTGTAGTGTAGCTATTCGGTCGTGGTCATCGAGGGTGATTCCACCTTAACCACTTCCGATATGACTCTGTCGTGCAACCCCTCAAGTGTGAACCTCGGGGGTGATTCCTCTTACGTTCACCTTGATGATTACATTGAGTGGAATTCACCGGGGGTGATTCCTCGGGTTTTCCCCTTGATGTTTAAACACACAGTTACTATGGTTACTATGACTTTACACTGAACCATGTTACTAAAGACGGGTCGACCCTGAGGGGTGCCCGCGCGAGCATAATTGCGAGTGATGAGGAGTCGGGTTGACCTGGAAGGTGCCCGTGAGATAATTACGAGGCGTGGCCGGGCATTCTTAGCCCTTGCCGCAAGTCCTCGAGACGGGGCAACGGGGTCACATCTTTCGTGAGTCTCTGCTTGTTACCGCGCGTTCCTAATCCACTACGATTTGGATATTTGATCCGAGGGGCCTCTGGCCTGATAGCACTAACCATCACGTGGGCATAGTATGGGCGTTCTGCGTCGTATGCATCAGCCGAAGCTTAATAGACGTCAGCGACTGAGCGGCGCGCGCCGGGTTGGACTGGTAAGCACCTACCTTTTTAAGGAGGTAGCTAGGTCTGCTCACCGGCCGCGTTCGCAATGTGCAGGAGTTTTCGGGGAGATGGCCCATGACCCCTGGGGGCATAGGTTTAGTCCGGCGTGCTGGCCTCTCTATTAAGCCTAGGTCGGGTTGCGGCGTATTGTTTGGCCGAGGCCGGGCATGACCCTGGAAAGTGTGTCCGGCCGGAGTTAAGCGAGCGTGGTGGGTAAGTTGGTGCACCCCTGCAGGGAAGAAAACATCTATCGATAGCCTGTCCTACGGTAACGGACACTTGGAGTTGTATCCCGATCGATACAACTAGAACTGGATACTCATGATGAGAAATGCATTGAGATGAGAAATGGATGGTGATGAGAATTGGATTGTGTTGATAATTGGATAGTACGGCTCTGGGATTTCTTTCTCGCAGGGAGTCGAGAAAGGATCTCTGGCCGAGGTTGATAACGCTACTACTACTTTACTTTATGCTACTCTACCCCCTCCTGTTTGCTGCAAGATGGTGGTTTCCAGAAGATGCTAGTCTTCGATAGGACTAGGCCTTCTCTCTATTCTGGCATTTCTGCAGCCCAGTCCACATATACAGCCTTCCTTTGATAATGTTGCATCTGTAATGTAGATCCTTGCTTGCGAGTACTTTGGATGAGTACTCACGGTTGCTTTGCTCCCTCTTTTTCCCCTTTTCCATTCTTCTCGGATGACACAACCAGATGACAGAGTCCAGGAGCCAGATGACACCTTTGATGACTGCTACTACACCGAGGGCGTCTACTACCACGTGACGAAGACCGCCGATGACCAGGAGTAGTTAGGAGGCTCCCAGGCAGGTGGCCTTGCCTTTTCGATCGTAGATGCTTTTGTGCTAGCCTTCTTAAGGCAAACTTGTCTAACTTATGTCTGTACTCAGATATTGTTGCTTCCGCTGACTCTTGTGTTTTCAAGCTGATGTATTCGAGCCCTCGAGGCCCCTGGCTTGTAATAAAAAGCTTGTATTATTTTAATTTGTGTCTAGAGTTGTGTTGTGATATCTTCCCGTGAGTCCTTGATCTTGATCGTACACATTTGCATGTATGATTAGTGTACGATTGAATCGAGGGCGTCACAACATGTCTATGGACTAAACAAATATCATCATCTCACAGCAATATTTCACAGGAATTACACACACACACACACATTTATATAACACTTGTACTAGAGTTAACAAATGGACTATAAAATGGAACAAATTAGATGAACACACACATACACAAATACGAATATGATACTACAGGACACTGTTCTAATACTCTCAGGTGAACAAAATAAGTACTACTAATCAAGCACAAATCTGAAACTGAACAAGTTTCAAGCACTACTCAAATCTGAACATTACAAGGCATTACACATCTCAGCTTACAGAAATTCAAAGAATATAGAGGGCGGAAAAGAGAGATAGCAACAGTTTCTGGTTCAGATTAGGAGCAGCAGCATGAGGGGTTCAGAGGAGCAGCAACATGAGCGCAAGAAGATTAGCAGCAGAGGTACAGAAAGAAGGAGCAGAAGCGAGGAAAGGGAGTAGCGGCAGCATGGGGCTTGGAGAAGGAGCAGCAGGAGGTTGAGGGCATCGGCATCAACAAGTTTGAGAGAGACGAAGAGAGCTGCGGGCAGTAGCAAAGATGAACAGCAGCGAGATTGGGATGAACAGCAGCAAGAAGGAAGAAGAGATTCAGATTGGTGGCGTGAGGTGAAGCAAGGGACTCGTGGTAGTTATGGTGGATGGGTCACGGTGCAGCGAATGGATGGATGGAGTGCGGAGGTGCGGTGGCGAAGTGGAGCTGGTGGCGCGCTCCACGCCGACCTGGCCGTGGCGGCGGCCTGTGCTGGAGAAGGAGGCAGGGGAAAGAGAGGGAGATGTGGCCAGGCCCGAAGGGGATCGATGGTTGCCGCTAGGGATTTGATCCCCCTCCTCTGATCTGCCACTTTTGCTCTTTTGCCCTTCCACTCTCTTCTTTCTTCACAAGATGATCCCTCCAACTTTAGCTTGGCCCCTCTGGTTACTTCTTTTCTTCACGGTCGGGTCCCTCCGTAAATTACAGTAACCACAGTTTCTTGACCCTCTCCATTATAGAAGGATTTTGGGCCTTTTCACCCTTTTCTGCAAAACATGGAGGAGTGTTGTAAATGTAGCATAATGGGGGTATTGGAGTATTTCTTAAGTAAATAATGTGAAAATATGATCACAATAGGATGCAAAAAGGCTAAAAAGATTATATGAAGAAATGCTCTATCAAGTTCCCCCACACTTAAATCTTTGCTTGTCCTCAAGCAAAGGCATATGACAAGAGCTAGATAGTGAATAGTGAGCTGACTAGAGAATGTCCCAGTGAAGTAGATCTCCAAACATTGCATGCTTTGGACTTAGCTAGTGAAAATCAATGGTTAAGAGTGCTACATATCAATAGGACACTATTAAACTCGGCCATTTTAAACTTTTGCAATGATAAACGAAGATTAGCAAGTTCAAATGCTGACTGTGCCAAAAGGTTCCTAAAGAGAGCATGATCCTGAGAACAAAAGGAACTTGAATTAAATCACTTATTTGCAGAAATATAACATTGTGGTTGAACCACTTATTAAATTTGAAGGAAGTAATGATAATATTTTATCAGTCTCACCAAAGGAACACACCACCAATCCCGAGAACATGGTATACACCTGGCTTGACCAATTATTAGTTTTTTTAGTTTGTTTGTCTCCCCAAAGGAACATACCACCGATCTCGAGAACATGGTATACACCTGGTTCGACAATTACATTTTTTTATTATTAATTACTGCCCAAGCTAACCCGATTTCACATGCCATCGATCCCGGGAACATGACATGCTACTGTAGGTAGTCAGACTTATTTATTCATTATTAATTATCTTAAATGAACAACGCTTAAGCACAAAAATAGGAATCATAACTTCTCCATGTCTGGTTCACATGCTACCGATCCAGGGAACATAGCATGCTAATCCATAGTGGTTAGGTGATTGCTCTCAATGGGAACACATTAGGCACAAACTCAGCATCTGACACTTAATGATCTAGGTGTATCGAGGTAAAAGCAGAAAATGATTAAGTTTTCTAGTGTACTAGGGATTTGAGCACTCAAAACTAATAGCTTTCACTAATTTCAGCAAAGCAAGCATTGTTGTAGATCATTAGTTTACAAGGCATTCAACACTCACTTCACATATTCACATCAATCACCCTATGTCGAAGGTAAAATTCAATGGGACGATATTGAAGAAATTGCTCAAGCGACCAAAATAACATTTGATTTCAGCATGTATCAATGGATGATATACTAGGAATGGGTCATGAAATAGCTCACCGGGTTTTTATAGGAAGTAGCACTCGCTCGATACTCTCTAAACTGCAACTCTTCTCCTTTGCTTCCTTGTGCATTGTGACTCCTCTCCTATTGCTTCCCTATCCTCATGCCTGCTCCAGCTTCTCTCTTCATGTGTGCTCCTTGCTTCTCCTCATCCCCATGCCATGGGTCCACCGGGGTCCCAGGGAATGTCATCTCGAACTTGGTCAGCATGTAGTGATTCGTGCACAAGCAAGAACCTGAAAGAGCACTCAACAAAAGAGACAATGCAAGTGGTAGGGATAATACCCTCCAAGTCATCAATCGAATATCCAATTACATAAGCATAGCTATAAAGCACATGTTTAGGATGGTAGAAATCAGCAAAGTCAACACTAACATGAGGATGATATTTTTCATTAAGCTCAAGACTAGCATAAGAATGATATGTTTCATTAAGCATAGGTCTAGCACAAGGAAAGTAACTGTGATCATCATTAATGTGAGTAATGCCACTAACAGGGTATATATGATCATATCCAAGCAAATACTTTTTCAAATCTACTTTAACAGGTGGCATCATGCAATGCAAGGTAGAAGCAAAGGAATCATAAGGACGCATGTCATCGAGAGGATTGGGTAAACCTGACACATCACGCTCTGGTATGACAATAGGCAAATGAATCTCATGTTCTTCATCTTCATCTACAACAGCTTCTTTTACTTCTTCAGGAGGGATAGACATTGGATCTTCAACTTGATCACTTGGGCATTTGAGCTCTGGATCATCTTGTGCCTTGGCTACGAGTACATCTTCAATCTGAGGTATCTCTTCCTATGGGCTCTCGCTATCTTGCTCAGCTAAATGTGAGGATGTTGGAACCTCACATGTATCAATGGATATCTCAGCCACACTCAACTCAAGCTGTGATGATATAGTACTGCCAGTGTTGATGTTCTTCTCAATCTTCCTTACTTCTTCCACTAGCTCATTCCCACTCTTGATCTTCTTCATTTCATCTAGTATCACCGGCCTAATTGGATCATCTTCAGCACTCCAAGTGAACTCGAGACTAAGCAATGTGAGCTTCTCTATATCATCAAATTCATCTTGTGTGGGCACTTGCACATGAGATTGCTCGAAAGGTGCTGGAGTTGTTGGTTGACCAAATGGAGGACCATTTAACTCCATTGGACACATCTCCTGGTATTGAGGTATATGAGTAGGAGGTGAATAAATCTGTTGTGGAGCATAGTTGTGGTTCTCCTCATTGTACCTAAATCCCTGCAATGGATAACTAGAGGCAAACGATGAGATCTCAGGGTTGTTGCTCCTATATGACATATTCAGGCTTTCAGGCCACCCATGTGAGTAATTATTTTGGTATGAGCTATGCTATTGAGCGAAGCTCATGCCAAAACAATCCGGAGGATGGGAGTAACCACGCTGACATTCAGCGGGCGAATGGCCATGAAATCCACAAATATGGCAGGTAGGAGCAACATAAAGATGGCCTCTAGAATAAGGATAATAAGAGCTAGGCCTATCCTCAAAAACTACTTCTCGCTGCCGAGCTAAATCATCTAATTGATGGGAAATCTTACTTATCAGTTCTTGAATACTTTCTGTGTTGTTTGTAGTGTTGCTCGCATAAGCCTGATGATCTGAATAGTAAGCCATAACCGAGAAGATAGTTCTAACCTGCAAAAAGGAAAAGAAAACAAAAAAAAATACTAACTAGAACAGGGGTTAGTGGTTAGAGATATATCACGAATATATGGCACAAACTAGAAAAAGAAGAAAAACCTAGTCTATAGCCTAACACGGTCACACGACGCTAGTCCCTGGCAACGACGCCAAAATGATCAATTATATTATAGTGGGGTTTTTACGCCCAAACTACGAGTGTCGTGTTCTCCTCAGGGACTAGGCGACAGCGACTATACTCGGCTAAAGCTAGGTAACAAAATTTAGATGATGATTGCAAGGAAATATAGACCTAAACTAACCAAAGTTGACGACAAAGAAAATAACACAGTAGCAAGGAAGGTTCAAATTATCTTCAACAATCTTTTTGGTATTTTTGTAGTGCTTGAGAAATTAAGATACTAACAAAAGCTATCATCAATGACAAGAGAAGTAAAAGGACATGAACATAACACACACATATATCTATATATCACAAGAACAATAACCTGGACACTAATCATCAGCAAGTACAGAATATAGATGACATATATAGCTAGTTCTCATACATTCTAAATGAGAGTCACAGTGTGACAGCACAAACTCTCACTGGTCAACAAAACAAGTAAGAACATCACATGTCTATGGACTAAACAAATATCATCATCTCACAGCAATATTTCACAGGAATTACACACACACACACATTTATATAACACTTGTACTAGAGTTAACAAATGGACTATAAAATGGAACAAATTAGATGAACACACACATACACAAATACGAATATGATACTACAGGACACTGTTCTAATACTCTCGGGTGAACAAAATAAGTACTACTAATCAAGCACAAATCTGAAACTGAACAAGTTTCAAGCACTACTCAAATCTGAACATTACAAGGCATTACACATCTCAGCTTACAGAAATTCAGAGAGTATAGAGAGGGAAAAAGAGAGATAGCAGCAGTTTCTGGTTCAGATTAGGAGCAGCAGCATGAGGGGTTCAGAGGAGCAGCAGCATGAGCGCAAGAAGATTAGCAGCAGAGGTACAAAAAGAAGGAGCAACGACGAGGAAAGGGAGTAGCGGTAGCATGGGGGCTTGGAGAAGGAGCAGCAGGAGGTTGAGGGCATCGGCATCAACAAGTTTGAGAGAGATGAAGAGAGCTGCGGGCAGTAGCAAAGATGAACAACAGCGAGATTGGGATGAACAGCAGCAAGAAGGAAGAAGAGATTCAGATTGGTGGCGTGAGGTGCAGCAAGGGACTCGTGGTAGTTATGGTGGATGGGTCGCGGTGCAGTGAATATATGGATGGAGTGCGGAGGTGCGGAGGTGCGGCGGCGAAGTGGAGCTGGTGGCGCGCCCCACGCCAGCCTGGCCGTGGCGGCGGCCTGTGCTGGAGAAGGAGGCAGGGGAAAGAGAGGGAGATGTGTCCAGGCCCGAAGGGGATCGATGGTTGCCGCTAGGGATTTGATCCCTCTCCCTTGATCTGCCACTTTTGCTCTTTTTCCCTTCCACTTCTCTTCTTTCTTCAAAAGATGATCCCTCCAACTTTAGCTTGGCCCCTCTGGTTACTTCTTTTCTTCACGGTCGGGTCCCTCTGTAAATTACAGCAACCACAGTTTCTTGACCCTCTCCATTATAGAAGGATTTTGGGCCTTTTCACCCTTTTCTGCAAAACATGGAGGAGTGTTGTAAATGTAGCATAATGGGGGTATTGGAGTATTTCTTAAGTAAATAATGTGAAAATATGATTACAATAGGATGCAAAAAGGCTAAAAAGATTATATGAAGAAATGCTCTATCATTGACCAATTAAAAACTTAACCTTTTCCCAATTTTAGAGTTTGACAGATTTTAGCTATCTTAGGACAAGTCAAGCAATCATCACACAAATCAAGCAAGCATGCAAAAAGTATATAGGCAGCGGAAATTAAAGCATGCAACTTGCAAGAAAGTAAAGGGAAGGGTTTGGAGGATTCAAACGCAATTGGAGACACAGATGTTTTTGGCATGGTTCCGATAGGTGGTGCTATCGTACATCCACGTTGATGGAGACTTCAACCCACGAAGGGTAACGGTTGCGCGATTCCACGGAGGGCTCCACCCACGAAGGGTCCACGAAGAAGCAACCTTGTATATCCCACCATGGCCGTCGCCCACGAAGGACTTGCCTCACTAGCGGTAGATCTTCATGAAGTAGGCGATCTCCTTGCCCTTACAAACTCCTTGGTTCAACTCCACAATCTTGTCGGAGGCTCCCAAGTGACACCTAGCCAATCTAGGAGACACCACTCTCCAAGAAGTAACAGATGGTGCGTTGATGATGAACTCCTTGCTCTTGTGCTTCAAATGATAGTCTCCCCAACACTCAACTCTCTCTCATAGGATTTGGATCTGGTGGAAAGAGGATTTGAGTGGAAAGCAACTTGGGGAAGACTAGAGATCAAGATTCATATGGTAGGAATGGAATATCTTGGCCTCAACACATGAGTAGGTGGTTCTCTCTCAGAAATGGTAAGTTGGAAGTGTAGGTTTAGTCTGATGGCTCTCTCCACAAATGAAGAGGAGGTGGAGGGGTATATATAGCTTCCACACAAAATCTAACCGTTACACACAATTTACCAAACTCGGTGGGACCGATTCAGCAGACTCGGTCGGACCGATTTAGTAAACCTAGTGACCGTTAGTGATTTTCGGTGGGACTGACATGCAACTCGGCGAGACTGATTCAGTTAGGGTTAGGGCATAACGTAATCTCGGTAAGACCGATTACACAAACTCGGTGAGACCGATTTTGGTAATAAGCTTTCCAGAGAGTTGGTCAGGTAAACTCGGTGGGACCGATTTGCTCTTTTCGGTGAGACCGAAATGTTACAAAAGGGAAACAGAGAGTTTACATTGCAATCTCGGTGGGACCGATCGCTCTCTTCGGTTAGACCGAAACGTTACGAAGGGAAACAGAGAGATTACAATCCCATCTCGGTGAGACCGAGATCCCTGTCGGTAGGACCGATTTGCCTAGGGTTTGTGGCAGTGGCTATGACATTTGAAATCGGTGGCGCCGGGTTGGAAGATTCGGTGTGACCGATTTTGGCTCTGGGTTTAGGTCATTTGTGGATGTGAGAAAGTAGCTGAGGGTTTTGGAGCATATAACTAAGCACATGAAGCAAGAGGCTCATTAAGCAACACCTCATCCCTCCTTGATAGTATTGGCTTTTCCTATAGACTCAGTGTGATCTTGGATCACTAAAATATAAAATGAAGAGTCTTGAGATTTTGAGCTTGAGCCAATTATTTGTCCTTAGTATTTTAAGGGATCCACTTTCATCATCCATGCCATGCCGTTCATTGAGCTTTCCTGAAATAATAGTCTTGGAATAGCATTAGCTTAATGAGCTATATGTTGTTATGAATTACCAAAACCACCTAGGGATAGTTGCACTTTCAGTCTAGCATCATTGATGGACGTGTGGAGTTATGTCTTTGACAGATTTGTCTTTGGTGGTTTTGCTCGGATCTATTCGTTGTTCGTTTATGTTCTTGTGTCTTCACGTTGGATCCTTCTAATCTACACTCTTCATGAGGCCTTAGCACGATGACTTCCCGACTGTCTACTACAACAAGGTTTGCCCAGCTTCGGCGAGGGAGGGGCGATGACAACGGCGCGCCTTCAGCTCGCTTCAATGCTTGTAGTTGTCGCTAGGTGGTCTACGGTTCTAGATGTAATTTTTATTATTTCTAGTGTTCATTGTACTACAGTTATTGAAGATGAATAGATCAGGAGTTTTTTCCCCAAAAAAGAAAGTGTTCATTGCACTACAGTTATTGAAGATGAATAGATCAGGAAGGAGTTTTCCCCCCAAAAAACCCATTTCTAAAAAGTTAAAAATCTGACGTCATATTGGGGATCTTTTTTTAGGCATTTCTTTTAGTCTACAACTTTTGAAGAGCGTGCGGGCCGCAGAGGTACTTATGACATGGGAAAGGCCCATGATGTTGGCGCTAGGCAAAAGAAGTCCACATGGCCCACCGTAGCACGGTCCGATGCCGCTTCTCCAAGCAAAGCGAGAGGAGTTATTACTCAAAGAGAAAAAAAAAAGCAAAGCGAGAGGAAAGCTCTCTAATCGAGAGGCATCAACGGGGTCCACGACGCAGGCTTGTGGTGCTCCCATCCCATGGCGCCGTGGCTGCTGCTCCCCTCCTTCCCGTGGCCTCCCCCGCCCCCTCCCGGCTCCTCCTCTGGCCGCGGCGGCGGAGGCGGTGGAGGCGACGGCGGAGATTGGAAGCCCAACGTCGTCACGGCCATCGCCGGCGTCCACCTCGGCCGCTCCCTCCGCCGTCGCCTCGCCGGCCTCCTCTGCTCGCCGGTACTGGCGCCCTCGCTTAGCCTTCAATTCACTCTTCTATTGTGACGCGAATTGTCGAACTGTAGGGTTAGTTATGAGCTAGTATGACTTATCATTTGTAGTAATAAACTGTGATATCCTTCAGTCTCTAGTTATACATATGTTGGTTGTTATCATGATCACCTGTGCTGCCTTGAACCCTTTCACTTTTCATGTTGGGATATGTTGGTTGTTATCATGATCACCTGTGCTACCTTTGAACCCTTTCACTTTTCATGTTAGAAATTGGTTTAAGAATTTGTGAGCTTGCTGCATAACTTGATCTGAACTGAATTGTGCAATGTATAGGAGGTGCGGTCTCTTGATGTCTTACCGAGAATAGGTGACATTTGGTTTGGAGGATCACAGCCACTTGACACACAGCACCTTCTTGGGACGCTGGGAAATGTGTTCTCCACATCGTTTGTTTGCAGTTCTGCTTTTTTCGGTGGGAATAGGTCAGGTGGGAGATACGTCGGTAGCGGAAATTTGCAGCCCAGACGGTCTCATGGGATCAACTCGAAGAAGAGGCTGTGGACTAATGTCCTTCTTGCTGTTAACATCCTGTAAGTCCATGGTCAGTTTAAGTTGCGTAATTCCCTTCTGTTTTATAGTATTAGCTTTCTGTCAAGATTTGTGGATTAACAGAGTTTTATTACTTTAACGAAAGGGCTTATATCGCTCAGATAGCATCGCAAGGAAAGCTTCTTATGTGGGGAGCAAAGGTTGGTACGTGTTGAAATTTCCATTTCACCTAAACTCTGTTTATTATTTGTCTTATGGGACTGCAACCATGATTTATGATGGAAGGTCAACAGCCTGATTGATAGAGGGGAGTTTTGGCGTTTGGCTACATCAACAATTCTTCATGGAAATCTTACTCATCTTGCTGTATGTGATCCTGTTTCTATCAAGAATTAGAACTGTACTATACAAAATGACCATTGCTAACTTCCCTTCCTATCATTGTGGCAATGCAGTTCAATTGTTTTTCTTTGAATTCGATTGGCCCTACTGTGGAGCTCGTTACTGGTCCTAAAAGATTTCTTGCTGTTTATTTCACTTCCGCACTGGCAGGTGTTTGTTTCTCCTTGTTACCTTTTCCGTTAATTCATGTGGCGGTGTGATTGCTGTCTGCTTCTTGGTTCATAAATGATTCTTTATTCTTGGAACTGTAACAGGTTCACTAATGAGTTATCGCTATTGTCAATCACCTTCTGTTGGCGCATCAGGGGCCATTTTTGGACTGGTATGTCTAGTTCATTTCCAAAATACAGTTACATAAATATTTTATTATGTGTGATGCCATAATCATGGTTGCTTAACCCTACAGCATGGCATAATTTACTAGAAATATGAAATTACGAAATGTCACTGATAGATCAGAACATAGATCATCGGTTGTAATTTGTTCAGATTGTTTCATCATTATTTCTTTCTATTCTACGACCTCAAAGTTGGAAACTTCAATTTGACCCAGTTCTATGTACTACATTGGTGTATATCTTTTGTTTGCACGTCTTGATTGAGTTGGCCTTTAATGTACATCTTTCTGTCTGCCGTACTTGAGCATTTGAAAAATATCATTTTGACCCAGTTCTACGTACTACATTTGTCTATCTTTTGTTTGCACATCTTGATTGAGCTTGCGTGTACATCGTTTTGTCTGTCGTACCTGAGCATATGAGAAATATCATATCATCTTGACCCAGTTCTATGTACTACGTTTGGTGTATCTTTTGTTTGCACATCTTGATTGAGCTGGCCTTTAAGGCCTTGTACAATGCAAGGTGCTTAGGGCCAATTCTTTTGGGCGGCTTAAAAAATAAGCTGCCTCTCCCCAGCTTAAAAAATAAGCCGCCTTTAAATTAGTTATCCCATTAGTAGTTTAGAAGCCCCGATGAGGATAAGAGGCGGCTTATGGAAAAATTGGGGAGAGGCGGCTTATTTTTTAAGCCACCCAAAAAAATAAACCGATTTTTGTCTAAGCACTGGTGCTTATTTACAGAGGACAGACGCTTAATTAGGCACCCCTGCTATAGAGATAAGCAGCTGGTGCTTAAGAAAAAATCGGTTTATTTTACTAAAGACCTCCCTAAGTGGCTTGCATTGTACAAGGCCTAATGTACATCGTTTTGTATGTCGTACCTGAGCATTTGAAAAATGTTATAACATTTTGACCCAGTTCTATGTACTACATTGGTGTATCTTTTGTTTGAACATCTTGATTGAGCTGGCCTTTAGGCCCCGTTCGGGAATCCACCGCTCCTAGGATCCGCAGAGCGGCTGTTTGCTGGCTCCTATATTTTGCACTACAGCTCCGTCCGCTCCCGGAGCGGAGTGAAGCCGAACGGGGCCTTAATGTACATCGTTTTGTCTGTCGTACTTGAGCATTTGAATAATATCATTTCTAATTGCCACCAATATTTTGTGTACTAACAACAAGAACCGTAGGCCTATTCTTATTTAGTTAAGAAATTGCTGATATCGTTCCTACATCATTTTATCACCTTATGTGCATCATCAGGTTGGTGCCTATGCTGTTTATACATGGAGGCACAGAAAGCTTTTGGGGCATGGAAGGGAAAGTTTAGAGCAGATCGCACGTGTGGTCATCTTAAACATGGTAGTGATTTATATATTTCCACTTACCTCATGTTTCTTTGTTTTCGCTATTTGCTTTATTCCATCTGAAAGTCTCATATATTCGGTTTGATAGGGTATGGGTCTCCTTTCAAGGGGCATTGACAACTGGGGTCATGTAAGTCTCCCAAACCTCTGCGTAGTTCATTCCTCACTGTAATCAAATGTTTAGCTCATGAGTTCACTTAATTAATGGCAGCTAGGAGGCTTGCTCGGGGGAGTGGCTGCGGCATGGTTTCTTGGTCCAGCTTGGCAAAATCAGTATGTACCAAAGGAGGGAAGAATGGTGTTCAAAGACAGGGCACCCATTCACCAGCTAATAGGCAGTAAACGATCGCGGTAACAGCGTGTATGATAACCGTGCTCCTATTTTTACTGTGTATATTAGCTGAGAAACGTGGGAGAGGAAGGATAAAAGAAAGTAAGAAGGAAGATCGAGACAACATACCAAGCAAAGGGAGCAGCCGAAAACCATGGCTGATACCTAGTTTTGCAGAAGAAATCACCCACCATGTCCATGTGTGGCGGCTGCTGAGCTAGCTCTAGCTCAGAGGAGAAGAGCAGTGCCTCTCGAGCTAGTTGGTGTGTTTGGATCATTTGCAACTGTTACACTTGTGACAGGGTAGGTCAGGCGATACTGACAATTGTATTTTACGTACATGTTTATTTATCAAGCATTGCTAGCGCCTCGTTGATAATCATTTGTGTACCGAATTCATGATTGATCCTGCTAACTATGGGTATTGATCATTCTTGTCACCACTTTGTTTTCTTACGGTGCATGGATAAAATCTGTTGACTGTTGTGGCATGCCAATAAAAATATTGGGCACCTGTGTTCAAAAAGAAGAAGAAAGCTGCGCGCCTGCAAAATTCAGGACTCGTTACCCCTTTCTCCCTGAAGTTCTTTTTCTCGTTTTTCTTTTCTTGATCTGGGATTTGCGCTCCCGGCTTCAGCTTGGTTTAACTGAACATGAGTTCACAGTACTGAAGTGAACATTTACAGGTATTTTAGGGGATACTTGATCGGATGCCAAATTTTGGTTTAGTTCCACCTTTATTTTCCAGTAAATCCGATCAAATGTGGAACCAACCTAGTTCAACATACCAAATTTGGCACCATTCCATTTTTTAGTTAATAATGTTGACAGCTTGGCCAAAATATAGGCTTATTTTATTCCCACCAAGGTGAAGCACATGAAAGGCAAGCCAAAAGCTGTAACCTCGGTGACCTAACTTTGATATTTCAACAACATAGCCAAGCGCGCCACAGTACAAATGCTAAATTACCACTCAGCGCCAAAAGGCCCACTGCATGAAATGCCACATCAAAGATGAGCGTTGTAGTATGCTGAATATGTCACAGGTAAGAGTATTAATACATTCTTCTCTACCATAAGCCCCCAGCCCTTCGGCGAGACCTTAAGAGTACACATTCTTCTCTACCACAAGTCCCCAACCCTTCGGTGAGACCTTACAATTTGGTAAAGGCGTAAGGCAGCCACCTTCGTGACATAAAGCCCTGTAAATTAGCATAATATAGACCTATATCTACAGTTATATCCGCCTCAGATGGTCCGGAATTCACCATACAGTTAAAATTTACTGAAAAACAGAACCCGCCTTCGCAGCATCATATTGTGATTCCCAGTTCAGGAAGTACCAAGCAGCAAAATTGAAACCATATCGACCTCGTATTCAGGATAGATTTGTGAACAATGGAGCAGATACATTGGAAGCAATCTGACCATCACTTCAGGAATGGAGGAGAGCTGCAAGTTTACACTCAAATGAGATTTATTTTGCTCATAATTTACCCAAGGGCAGAGAACTGAAAAGCAAATTGAAGCAGCACATATGTAACTGAAGCAGGCTTCAGCTGGCAGCAGTACTTGTGGGTTTTGAAAAATTGGATTCAATCAATGCAATTTCACTAACAGGATACATACATAAATCAAATGTCCACTAGACCTGATTGCATATCAATCCATATTGTAGTGGTGTACGAAAGAAGCACCCAATGCACCACAAGACAAAATATTAGGTTAATTCAAAATAATACAGATCTTCTATCTTCACTATGATCATTTAAAAGGAAAATAACCCTAATAGTCTAGTATCTATTACTCCCTCCGTTCCTAAATATTTGTCTTTCTAGAGATTTCAACAAGTGACTGCATACGGAGCAAAATGAGTGAATCTACACTCTAAAATATGTTTATATACATCTGGTAGTCCATTTGAAATCTCTAAAAAGACATATTTAGGAACGGAGGGAGTAGATACAAAATAATGCAGTAGATTTGTGTCTCAATTCGTAATTCAATAGTTACTTGGCAACTAAAACACTTCAAACTAACTATCCAAATATTCAACATTAAATTAGAAATACAACCCCCTAAGTACATGCTACAGAGATAAGAGATCAGATACTTACAATACGGAGATGGAGCAATTGGAGGAGACTTGGTTGTTGTGCCACTTCGTTTCTTCCGTGGAGGAATTGGATGTCGAAAATGAGGCACTGGGGGTGAAGGTATCGGCATCATTTGATAAGTTGGTCCAGGGACTGCGTTTGGTACATGATTTGGAGATGGTAAGGGATGGGGAGGATCTACACGGCCAGGGATTGGTGGAAATGCTGGAGGAAGGTATGGTTTATGAACTGGGGGGGATGGAACAGCAGATGGCTGTGGTGAATGCACAAATGGAGGCAGCTTAGGGCCACTACCAAAGCAGGGTGGTTTTAACATTGGCCTACCAGCTGGAGGAAAGGGGTTACAGTCGGAGCATGGAAAACAAGGGGGGTGGTTGGGTAAAGGGGGAGAAGCCCGAGGAGAGGGACTAGAGGTTGGAGGTGTAAGGTACGGGACACTCCCAGATGGCGACAAAGATGGTGGTACACTTGTAGAAGGTGATGGAGAGGGGGATGGATATGGAGATGGTGAAGGAGCTGGACTAGGAGACAAATCTGAGATTGAGTGTTGCAGATATGATGACAGCTGAACTCCTTTTACTTTACCAAATACAGAGTGATTAAGCCCAAGGTTCCTCGCGTCAGGTTCTTTGATTAGCTCAGCTAGTTGTTTCAATCTATATGGCAACAGAATACTAGTCCCATCTAACACCGATGCCTCAATAGTTGCTGGGGCTTCAACTGAAGAACCAATTTCATTCCTGAACTGCAAATATATTCTCTGCATATTTATGATAGACAGTGAGCTTAAATCCAAAAAAATGAAGCCAGAAAATCGGTAATAATACCTCATCAAAAGTGGTTAAATCGGTAATACCTCGTAGGACCTCAAGTTCAATCCAAATTCCAATTGATTTTTTAGCTCTGTAAGATTACCCAAGATCTGACCAATGGAGTTGTTCAGCACAAAGTTGAATAGTGGGTCTGTGCTTGTCCATATAGAACCAGATTGCACAGGAACAACAGTAATTCCTCCAGGGAATCCCAACAACTCGATGGAAGATGGATAACCAAAAATTGATGGTGTCAAGGATAGGTTCAGCTGCTTCAGCATCATCCCTATTAAGGATGACCTCAGTACACTAAGGGCCGGCAAACTTATCGAAGCATCTTTTGGATAAGGAAGAACACCAAAAACCACACGCGTGGAGTATTTAGAAGCTAAGGAGTGCATCGAAACAATGGAAACCTGTTTTAAAACATATTTGGATTAACCAATGGTGAAGGCAGAAGAATAAAAGAGAAATAGAAAATTCTGTCACCTTGCTATTAGGTACACCAATCTCTTCAAATATGTCACTCCCTATTCTGTCCATGTGAGCAGCAAGGAATGATACTGGCTTTTCCAACGTGAAACCAACCTGGATTTCAGCTGAACCAGAGAAAAGAGTCCTTCAGTCGATATTCAAATCCACCATTAGGCATCACTATATAGTTCTATAAAGTAGAAAATGCAAATGACATTTTTACACACAAACAAATGAGCAAATAGAAATAGACAAGCTCTAGGAAAATGGTCGCCAAGTGAGCCAAGATGAAGGGACAATGTGGTTTAGCTTTGTTGAGTTTGGCACAGTTCACTAGAAGCAAATAACTAATCTAGTGGTAAAATAGGATTGCTAGTAATGGTTTGAGAGATAACAACCAGTTAACAAAGAATCACTCTGACACTTCCGCAGACGGGGAGTGACTAGGGTATAAAAAGCTACAGGTCAAATACACTTGATAAATGTGCCACGAATACGAGGGACTGGGAGCGTGTTTGGTTCAGGTCCTTGCTGCCGAACGCCTGGCCTGGAGCTTCCCTGGGAGCAGCCTGGTCTTTGTTTGGTTAGATTCATGAAAAATTTAGACCAGTGCATGACCTGGATCGTCCAGGCAGCTGGTTAGACTTCCAGGCGTCCTATTCTGGTAGCCTGGATCATGGAAAGCAGCAGCATGGCGCCAATACAGCACTTTGCAGATGGGTTACAGGCCAGTATGTCAGCATATATATTTTAAGTAAGGGGTTTATATTCTACTTAAGCCCTTAAAATCCAGGGTTGAAAAAACACTAGCATAGGCAGTGTGAGTTCAGTTACAGGTGACAACCCTATTAAATCTTGAAAAATATGACGAGTATGAGAATGTGAGGTTGCTCAAGCCACTTCAAACAGGTCCCAAATATACAAACTATTAAAAATTTATTGTCTGAGCAAAGAACAATAGCCACATTTTACGCTTAAGAATGTGTTCCTCCCTAAACTACAGAGAAAATATACCTTCAATCATTCACTGAACAATTTCTTATCTAATTCATAGGCATGCATAAGTATGGTAGGTATGTCAAGAACATAACACACACCCGAGAACACTTCACACAAACCCTTAAAAGCAAAACACGAGAACACTTGTAATTAATCCATAGCCTAACCAACACAACCATGCAATGCCAGTGATAAATGAAGCCAATGACATGTATGGCAAGCCTCCATTTAAATGAGCATCTTATACAGGCAGGGTAAAGTAAACACAGCAGTCACGTCTGGAATCATCAGTGCACTACCACCAGCTTATGCAGTAGGCAATTCATAAATCCACGACCCCTGTTATCATGACAATTAAGTACTCTGGAAACAAATCACACATCTAACTTTGACAGAAACAAGCCAAGAATTCTACGCCCTGTGTGTTAGGGAACCCATGAAAGAGCAAATCATACAGGTACAGGCTGTATACAAAAGAAAAATACGGGAAACCAAGTGCCATGTCCAAGTGACCTCTAAGGCTCTAACAAGACATTTCCAGGAATACCTTTTGTGTTGCATCAGTCATAACAGTTGCCTTCAAACCCCAGGTCATAACAGCAAAACCTATATGAACTTGTAATTCAAACTAACTGAATCCAGAATCCGAAATTCATTACAAGAAGAGAAGTAGACAACTAATCATTCACCAACCAGAGACAGCCAATTGTCCCAGAGCACCAGGAGACCGAAGTTGAGTAGTAAATCGTGCAAATCCTAGATCCAGGGCGGATGCATCGAAGCATCGAACAGCAGCCCGAGGCGATGAACTCGCAGTCGTCCCATCTAGTCGATCCGCCGTCTAAGGCCTAATTGACCGAGTCATCACTGCACCCACGCGCACGCGCAATAGACCAACTAACCCAACGAATCCCTTTTAGTAACCACGAGGGAGGAGAACTTAAGCGGTGAAGGCGGAGAGCTCACCGGCGAGAACGTCGGGGTCGCTGGAGAGGTAACCCTTGGGGCGGGAGGGCAGGAGGAGGAACAGCGCCGGGACGAGGACCCCGACAGCGAGCGTGAGCACGAAGACGCACCGGAACGAGACGGAGCGGCCGACCGCGCCGGCGAAGCCGCAGCCCCACCCTCCTCCTCCTCCGCCGCCGCCGGCGATCGCGAGGCCTCCCGCGCCGCCGAGCTCGACATCGACGGGCTTCCCCATTCCGAGCGCATCTGACTCCGCCCCCACGACCCCCAGCTCCCCGCCGCCGCCGCAGCCACACGCGGGCGCGCGTGGAGGCCGCCGGCGTCGCCTGGACGACTGGACGCGCCGCGCTTCTACCTCCCGCCGGCGAGACTGTCGGTTAAGTAGGTTTTTTTTTTCCTCCCTCTCTCCACCTCGTCTCCCCTCTTGGATTTATCCCCTTGTTTTGTGCTTGAGGTGGGTGCCAAGTATGCGGATGGATTTTTGGTGGGGAGGTTTCTCTTTTTTTTTTGCTTTGCTCAGTGCCCGAACCATGTGCTATTTTCTTGCCAACATATACATTCGTGTTAGGGTACGATATTTCTTTTTTGAGCTGTGAGTAGGAGTATATTTTATTGCGACCATTTCGTTTGGGCATCGCCGTCAGTGACGCTGCCTAAGAGCATGGTTAATAGTATAGCCAACTGCTGGCTATAAGCCAGTGCCATGTCATCTACTCTCTCCGTTCCTAAATACCTGTCTTTCTAGTCATTTTAACAAGTGACTACATACGAAGCAAAGTGAATGAATCTACACTTCAAAATATGTCTACATACATCCGTATGTAGTAGTCATTTGAAATGTCAAGAAAGAAAAATATTTAGGAACGGAGGGAGTACAACCCATCTTATAGCCAACATGTATAATAGTAGATCAAAAGAGTGTACTACTTTTTCATTATGTGGCCCACCTTTTATTCTCACAAAGTGCCTAGGAGCACGTGCTAGAGCTGGCTCTTCACGAAGAGCCCGCTTACCTTCTCTCTCCTCTTCTCTTTCCTTCAACTAAGCAAAAATATACTAGTTTATTTCATATAATCTGCTGACTCATCTCTATTATACTTGCTCTAACGCTCTGGCTGCGAGGCCAAATCCCACCTTGCTTTCCCGACCAACCGGGCATGTGAGGACATGTGGCGGGCTACCTCACTTGCCATTTCTTTTGCCTCTCGTCATCTTCGTCACAGGTCACTTGTCAGCTGGGACGCACACCTGTGCAGACACCGAGTGCGCTTTTGTTTAGTGACTGCACCGTCTTTGCGTGTTTTGTGCAGCGTCCGTGTCATTAGAGCATGGTCAATAGTATAGTCAGCCGCCGGTTATAAGCCAGTACCATGTCATCTATAGCTCATCTTATAGCCAACATGTATAATAATAGATCAAAAGAGTATACTACTTTTTTATTATGTGACCCACCTTTCATTCTCACAAAGTGCCTAGAAGCACGTGCTAGAGCTGGCTCTTCATGAAGAGCCCGCTTACCTTCTCTCTCCTCTTCTCTTTCCTCCAACTAAGCAAAAATATACTAGTTTATTTCTTATAGCTCGCTGACTCAGCTCTATTGTACTTGCTCTTAGGTGGCCGCGATAGACTGGCTTTGGCTGGCCCCAGTCAGTTGGTTGGGGGGTTCACCAGAGAATTCCTACTCTTGTTTGTATTATTACACGTACCGCGTGATGTGGCGCAATGCATGACAGGTGTAGTAAGCAATAGTATTCCTTCAATTTCATACTTGATTATAGCTATTCGCGATGCATTGTTTAATATTTTTTATACATGCCACAGAAAATGTCCTTTTTCGTGGAAATTTTGTATGCGAACATAAGATGTCCGGATGTAGATGCGGGATTTTTTTCTCGAATTTTTTTAACAGTTTGAAATGTGTATTTTATACATATTTCATAATAGATGTATCCACACCTAGAGCCAAACCGCCACTCTCTGTAAAGATTTTTTAAAAACATTTAGGCCTACTTTGGTTTGCAGAAATATTACAGGATCCCTCGCAAAAAAAGTATTTTAATAAAATTTTCTTTCAACTGCTTTAGTTTGTACGAACGGATTCTCATTTTCCTATCATAGGAATACGTCCTTCACATTTCAAAGAAAAATATATATTGTATTTGTTGGGGAACGCAATAATTTCAAAAAAATTCCTACGATCACGTAAGATCTATCTATGTGATGCATAGCAACGAGAGGGGATAGTGTGTCCACGTACCCTCGTAGACCGAAAGCGGAAGCGTTAAGTAACGCGGTTGATGTAGTCCAACGTCTTCGCGATCCAACCGATCAAGCACCGAACGCACGACACCTCCGCGATCTGCACACGTTCAGCTCGGTGACGTCCCTCGAACTTTAGATTCAGCTGAGGCCAAGGGAGAGTTCCGTCAGCACGACGGCGTCGTGACGGTGATGATGAAGTTACCGGCGCAGGACTTCTCCTAAGCACTACGACGATATGACCGAGGTGAAAAACTGTGAAGAGGGCACCGCACACGGCTAAAGATCAACTTGTGTGTCTATGGGGTGCCCCCTCCCCCCGTATATAAAGGAGGGAGGGAGGAGGAGGCCGGACAAGGGAGGAGGCGCGCCATGGGGGGGGGGGCAATCCTACTCCAAGTAGGAATCAACCCCCCGTTTCCTATTCCAACAAGGAGAAGGGGGAAGGAGGGGGAGGAGGGAAGGAAAGGGGGGCCGCCCCCCTAGTTTAATTCGGTTTGGGCTAGGGGGGCGCGCGCCTAACCTTGGCCCGCCTCCTCTCTTCCACCACTTGGCCCATGAGGCCCATTAACCATCGCGGGGGGGGGGGGGTCGTAACCCCCCGGTACTCCGGAAAATACCCGATACACCTCGGAACTATTCCGGTGTCCGAATATAGTCTTCCAATATATCAATCTTTATGTCTCGACCATTTCGAGACTCCTCGTCATGTTCGTGATCTCATTTGGGACTCCGAACTGAAGGAAATATGCCCTAGAGGCAATGATAAAGTTATTATTTATTTCCTTATTTCATGATAAATGTTTATTATTCATGCTAGAATTGTATTAACCGGAAACATGATACATGTGTGAATACATAGACAAACATATAGTCACTAGTATGCCTCTACTTGACTAGCTCATTAATCAAAGATGGTTATGTTTCCTAACCATAGACATGTGTTGTCATTTGATTAATGGGATCACATCATTAGGAGAATGATGTGATTGACATGACCCATTCCGTTAGCCTAGCACTTGATCGTTTAGTATATTGCTATTGCTTTCTTCATGACTTATACATGTTCCTGTAACTATGAGATTATGCAACTCCCATTTACCGGAGGAACACTTTGGGTGCTACCAAACGTCACAACGTAACTGGATGATTATAAAGGAGTACTACAGGTGTCTCCGAAGGTACATGTTGAGTTGGCGTATTTCGAGATTAGGTTTTGTCATTCCGATTGTCGGAGAGGTATCTCTGGGCCCTCTCGGTAATGCACATCACTATAAGCCTTGCAAGCAATGTGACCAATGAGTTGGTTACGGGATGACGCATTACATAACGAGTAAAGAGACTTGCCGGTAACGAGATTGAACTAGGTATTGGATACCGACGATCGAATCTCGGGCAAGTAACATACCGATGACAAAGGGAACAACGTATGTTGTTATGCGGTTTGACCGATAAAGATCTTCGTAGAATATGTGGGAGCCAATATGAGCATCCAGGTTCCGCTATTGGTTATTGACCGGAGACGTGTCTCGGTCATGTCTACATAGTTCTCGAACCCGTAGGGTCCGCGCGCTTAAGGTTTCGATGACAGTTATATTATGAGTTTATGAGTTTTGATGTACCGAAGGAGTTCGGAGTCCCGGATGAGATCGGGGACATGACGAGGAGTCTCGAAATGGTCGAGACGTAAAGATCAATATATTGGACGATTATATTCGGAGTTCGGAAAGGTTCCAAGTCATTCGGGTATTTTTCGGAGTACCGAAGAGTTACGGGAATTCGCCAGGGAGTATATGGGCCTTATTGGGCCATACGGGAATAGAGGAGAGAGGCCAAAAGGAAGGAGGCCTGCGCCCCCCTTCTGGTCCGAATTGGACAAGGGAAGCAACCCCCTTTTCCTTCTCCCTCTCCTCCTCTTTCCTTCTCCCCTACTCCAACAAGGAAAGGAGGAGTCCTACTCCTGGTGGGAGTAGGACTCCCCCCTTGGCGCGCCTCCTCCCTAGGCCGGCCGCTCCCTCCTTGCTCCTTTATATACGGGGGCAGGGGGGCACCCCATGGAAACACAAGTTGATCTACGGATCGTTCCTTAGCCGTGTGCGGTGCCCCCCTCCATCATATTCCACCTCGGTCATATCATCGCGGAGTTTAGGCGAAGCCCTGTGCCGGTAGAACATCATCATCATCACCACGCCGTCGTGCTAACGGAACTCATCCCCGAAGCTTTGCTGGATCGGAGCCCGGGGATCGTCATCGAGCTGAACGTGTGCTGAACTCGGAGGTGCCGTACGTTCGGTGCTTGGATCGGTCAGATCGTGAAGACGTACGACTACATCAACCGCGTTGTGCTAACGCTTCCGCTTACGGTCTACAAGGGTACGTGGACAACACTCTCCCCTCTCGTTGCTATGCCATCACCATGATCTTGCGTGTGCGTAGGAATTTTTTTGAAATTACTACGTTCCGCAACAGTGGCATCCGAGCCAGGTTTTATGCGTAGATGTCATATGCACGAGTAGAACACAAGTGAGTTGTGGGCGATACAAGTCATACTGCTTACCAGCATGTCATACTTTGGTTCGGCGGTATTGTGAGATGAAGCGGCCCGGACCGACATTACGCGTACGCTTACGCGAGACTGGTTTCACCGTTACGAGCACTCGTGCTTAAAGGTGGTTGGCGGGTGTCTGTCTCTTTCACTTTAGCTGAATCGAGTGTGGCTACGCCCGGTCCTTGCGAAGGTTAAAACAACACTAACTTGACGAACTATCGTTGTGGTTTTGATGCGTAGGTAAGAACGGTTCTTGCTCAGCCCGTAGCAGCCACGTAAAACTTGCAACAACAAAGTAGAGGACGTCTAATTTGTTTTTGCAGGGCATGTTGTGATGTGAGATGGTCAAGACGTGATGAGATATAAGTTGTTGTATGAGATGATCATGTTTTGTTGAAGTTATCGGCAACTGGCAGAAGCTCTATGGTTGTCTCTTTGTTGCATAAGATGCAAGTGCCAAATAATTGCTTTACTTTATCGCTATGCGATAGCAATAGTTGCAAGAGCAATAGTTGGCGAGACGACCATGTGACGACACATTGATATAGATCAAGATGATGAAGATCATGGTGTCATGCCGGTGACGATAGAGATCATGACAGTACTTTGGAGATGGAGATCAAAGGCGCAAGATGATCATGGCCATATCATGTCACATATTTTGATTGCATATGATGTTTATCTGTTATACATCTTATTCTATTTTGTTTGACGGTAGCATTATAAGATGATCTCTCACTAATTATCAAGAAGTGTTCTCTCTGAGTATGCACCGTTGCCAAAGTTCGTCGTGCCCAGACACCACGTGATGATCGGGTGTGATAAGCTCTACGTCCATCTACAACGGGTGCAAGCCAGTTTTGCACACGCGGAATACTCAGGTTAAACTTGACGAGCCTAGCATATGCAGATATGGCCTCGGAACACGGAGACCGAAAGGTCGAGCGTGAATCATATAGTAGATATGATCAACATAATGATGTTCACCATTGAAAGCTACTCCATTTCACGTGATGATCGGTTATGGTTTAGTTGATTTGGATCACGTGATCACTTAGAGGATTAGAGGGATGTCTTTCTAAGTGGGAGTTCTTAAGTAATATGATTAATTGAACTTAAATTTATCATGAACTTAGTCCTGGTAGTATTTTGCAAATTATGTTGCAGATCAATAGCTTGCGTTGTTGCTCTCATATGTTTATTTTGATATGTTCCTAGAGAAAATTGTGTTGAAAAATATTAGTAGCAATGATGCGGATTGGATCCGTGATCTGAGGTTTATCCTCATTGCTGCGCAGAAGAATTATGTCCTTGATGCACCGCTAGGTGACAAACCTATTGCAGGAGCAGATGCAGACGTTATGAACGTTTGGCTAGCTCAATATGATGACTACTTGATAGTTTAGTGCACCATGCTTAACGGCTTAGAATCGGGACTTCAAAGATGTTTTGAACGTCATGGACCATATGAGATGTTCCAGGAGTTAAAGTTAATATTTCAAGCAAATACCCGAGTTGAGAGATATGAAGTCTCCAACAAGTTCTATGGCTAAAAGATGGAGGAGAATCGCTCAACTAGTGAGCATGTGCTCAGATTGTCTGGGTACTTCAATCGCTTGAATCAAGTGGGAGTTAATCTTCCAGATAAGATAGTGATTGACAGAATTCTCTAGTCACCATCACTAAGTTACTAGAACTTCGTGATGAACTATAGTATGCAAGGGATGACGAAAACAATTCCCAAGCTCTTCGCGATGCAAAAATCGGCGAAGGTAGAAATCAAAGAAAAACATCAAAGTGTTGATGGTGGACAAGATCACTAGTTTCAAGAAAAAGGGCAAAGGAAAGAAGGGGAACTTCAAGAAGAACAGCAAGCAAGTTGCTGCTCAAGTGAAGAAGCCCAAGTCTGGACCTAAGCCTAAGACTAAGTGATTCTACTGCAAAGGTACTGGTCACTGGAAGTGGAACTACCCCAAGTATTTGGCGGATAAGAAGGACGGCAAAGTGAACATAGGTATATTTGATATACATGCTATTGATGTGTACTTTACTAGTGTTTATAGCAACCCCTTGGTATTTGATACTAGTTCAGTTGCTAAGAGTAGTAACTCGAAACGGGAGTTGCAGAATAAACAGAAACTAGTTGAGGGTGAGGTGACGATGAATGTTGGAAGTAGTTCCAAGATTGATATGATCATCATCGCACACTCCCTATACTTTCGGGATTAGTGTTGAACCTAAATAAATGTTATTTGGTGTTTGCGTTGAGCATGAATATGATTTGATCATGTTTATTGCAATACGGTTATTCATGTAAGTTAGAGAATAATTATTGTTTTGTTTACATGAATAAAACCTTCTATGGTCATACACCCAATGAAAATGGTTTGTTGGATCTCGATCGTGTGATACACATATTCATAATATTGAAACCAAAAGATGTAAAGTTAATAATGATAGTGCAACTTATTTGTGGCACTGCCGTTTAGGTCATATTGGTGTAAAGCGCATGAAGAAACTCCATAAAAGATGGATTTTCGGAATCACTTGGTTATGAATCATTTGATGCTTGCGAACGGTGCCTTTTGGGCAAGATGACTAAAACTCCGTTCTCCGGAACAATGGAACAAGCTACTGACTTATTGAGAATAATACATACCGATGTATGCGATCCAATGAGTGTTGATGCTCGTGGCAAGTATCATTATTTTCTGACCTTCACAAGATGATTTGAGAAGATATGGGTATATCTACTTGATGAAACATAAGTCTGAAATAGTTGAAAGGTTCAAAGAATTTCAGAGTGAAGTGGAAAAATCATCGTAACAAGAAAATAAAGTTTCTGTGATCTGATCGCGGAGACAAATATTTGAGTTACGAGTTTGGTCTTCAATTAAAACAATGTGGAATAGTTTCACAGCTCACGCCACCTGGAACACCACAACGTTATGGTGTGTCCGAACGTCGTAACCGCACTTTATTGGATATGGTGCGATCTATGATGTCTCTTACCGATTTACCGCTATTGTTTTGGGGTTATGCATTAGAGACAGCTGCATTCACTTTAAATTGGGCACCATCAAAATCCGTTGAGACGACACCTTATGAATTGTGGTTTGGCAAGAAACCAAAGTTGTCGTTTCTTAAAGTTTGGAGTTGCGATGCTTATATGAAAAAGTTTCAACCTGATAAGCTTGAACCCAAATCGGAGAAGTGCGTCTTCATAGAATACCCAAAGGAAACTGTTGGGTACTCCTTCTATCACAAATCCAAAGGCAAAACACTCGTTGCTAAGAATGGATCCTTTCTAGAGAAGGAGTTTCTCTCGAAAGAAGTGAGTGGGAGGAAAGTAGAACTTGATAAGGTAATTGTACCTTCTCCTGAATTGGAAAATAGTTCATCACTGAAAACAGTTCCAGTGATTCCTACACCAATTAGTGAGGAAGTTAACAATGATGATCATGAAACTTCAGATTAAGTTACTACAGAACCTCGTAGGTCTTCCAGAGTAAGATCCGCACCAGAGTGGTACGGTAATCCTGTTCTGGAAGTCATGTTACTAGACCATGATGAACCTACGAACTACGAGGAAGCGATGATGAGCCTAGATTCCGCAAAATGGCTAGAGGCCATGAAATCTGAGATGGGATCCATGTATGAGAACAAAGTATGGACTTTGGTTGACTTGCCCGATGATCGGCAGGCCATTGAGAACAAATGGATCTTTAAGAAGAAGACTGACGCTGATGGTAATGTAATTGTCTATAAAGCTTGACTTGTCGTAAAAGGTTTTCGACAAGTTCAAGGGGTTGACTATGATGAGACTTTCTCACCCGTAGCGATGCTTAAGTTTGTCCGAATCATGTTAGCCATTGCTGCATTTCATGATTATGAAATCTGGCAAATGGATGTCAAAACTGCATTCTTGAATGGATTTCTAGAAGAAGAGTTGTATATGATGCAGCCAGAAGGTTTTGTTGATCCAAAAGGTGCTAACAAAGTATGCAATCTCCAGCGATCCATTTATGGACTGGTGCAAGCATCTCGGAGTTCGAATAAACGCTTTGACAGTGTGATCAAAGCATATGTTTTTATACGGACTTTTGGAAAGACCTGTATTTACAAGAAAGTGAGTGGGAGCACTACAACATTTCTGATAAGTATATGTGAATGACATATTGTTGATCGGTAATAATGTAGAATTATTCTGCAATGCATAAAGGAGTGTTTGAAAGGAGTTTTTCAAAGAAAGACCTCAGTGAAGCTGCTTACATATTAAGCATCAAGATCTATTGAGATAGATCAAGACGCTTGATAAGATTTTTCAATGAGTACATACCTTGATAAAATTTTGAAATAGTTCAAAATGGAACAGTCAAAGAAAGAGTTCTTGCCTGTGCTGCAAGGTGTGAAATTGAGTAAGACTCAAATGCCGACCACGGCAGAAAATAGAAAGAGAATGAAAGTCATTCCCTATGCATCAGTCATGGGTTCTATAAAAGTATGCCATGCTATGGACCAGAACTATTGTATACTCTGCCCTGGTTTGGCAAGGGAGTACAATAGTGATCTAAGAGTAGATCACTGGACATTGGTCAAAATTATCCTTAGTGGAATAAGGAGATGTTTCTTGATTATGGAGGTGATAAAAGAGTTCGTTGTAAAAGTTATATCGATGCAAACTTTTACATTGATCCAGATGACTCTAAGTCTCAATTTGGATGCATATTGAAAGTGGGAGCAATTAGCTAGAGTAGCTCCGTGCATAACATTGTAGACATAGAATATTTGCAAAATACATACGGCTCTGGATGTGACAGACCCGTTGACTAGGCTTCTCTCACGAGCAAAACATGATCACACCTTAGTACTCTTTGGGTGTTAGCCACATAGCTATGTGAACTAGATTATTGACTCTAGTAAACCCTTTGGGCGTTGATCACATGACGATGTGAACTATGGGTATTAATCACATGCAGATGTGAATATTGGTGTTAAATCACATAGCGATGTGAACTAGATTATTGACTCTAGTGCAAGTGGGAGACTGAAGGAAATATGCCCTAGAGGCAATAATAAAGTTATTATTTATTTCCTTATTTCATGATAAATGTTTATTATTCATGCTAGAATTGTATTAACCGGAAACATGATACATGTGTGAATACATAGACAAACATATAGTCACTAGTATGCCTCTACTTGACTAGCTCATTAATCAAAGATGGTTATGTTTCCTAACCATAGACATGTGTTGTCATTTGATTAATGGGATCATATCATTAGGAGAATGATGTGATTGACATGACCCATTCCGTTAGCCTAGCACTTGATCGTTTAGTATATTGCTATTGCTTTCTTCATGACTTATACATGTTCCTGTAACTATGAGATTATGCAACTCCCGTTTACCGGAGGAACACTTTGGGTGCTACCAAACGTCACAACATAACTGGGTGATTATAAAGGAGTAGTACAGGTGTCTCCGAAGGTACATGTTGAGTTGGCCTATTTCGAGATTAGGTTTTGTCACTCCGATTGTCGGAGAGGTATCTCTGGGCCCTCTCGGTAATGCACATCACTATAAGCCTTGCAAGCAATGTGACCAATGAGTTGGTTACGGGATGATGCATTACGTAACGAGTAAAGAGACTTGTCGGTAATGAGATTGAACTAGGTATTGGATACCGACGATCAAATATCGGGCAAGTAACATACCGATGACAAAGGGAACAACGTATGTTGTTATGCGGTTTGACCGATAAAGATCTTCGTAGAATATGTGGGAGCCAATATGAGCATCCAGGTTCCGCTATTGGTTATTGACCGGAGACGTGTCTCGGTCATGTCTACATAGTTCTCGAACCCGTAGGGTCCGCACGCTTAAGGTTTCGATGAC
This sequence comes from Triticum aestivum, assembly GCF_018294505.1. Classification (NCBI taxonomy): domain Eukaryota; kingdom Viridiplantae; phylum Streptophyta; class Magnoliopsida; order Poales; family Poaceae; genus Triticum; species Triticum aestivum. Next base: position 415,616,960 of record NC_057807.1, read on the forward strand.
AGTTATATTATGAGTTTATGAGTTTTGATGTACCTAAGGAGTTTGGAGTCCCGGATGAGATCGGGGACATGACGAGGAGTCTCGAAATGGTCGAGACATAAATATCGATATATTGGACGACTATATTCGGAGTTCGGAAAGGTTCCGAGTCATTCGGGTATTTTTCGGAGTACCGAAGAGTTACGGGAATTCGCCGGGGAGTATATGGGCCTTATTGGGCCATACGGGAATAGAGGAGAGAGGCCAAAAGGAAGGAGGCCTGCGCCCCCCTTCTGGTCCGAATTGGACAAGGGAAGCAGCCCCCTTTTCCTTCTCCCTCTCCTCCTCTTTCCTTCTCCCCTACTCCAACAAGGAAAGGAGGAGTCCTACTCCCGGTGGGAGTAGGACTCCCCCCTTGGCGCGCCTCCTCCCTAGGCCGGCCGCCTCCCCCTTGCTCCTTTATATACGGGGGCAGGGGGGCACCCCATGGAAACACAAGTTGATCTATGGATCGTTCCTTAGCCGTGTGCGGTGCCCCCCTCCACCATATTCCACCTCGGTCATATCGTCGCGGAGTTTAGGCGAAGCCCTGTGCCGGTAGAACATCATCATCGTCACCATGCCGTCGTGCTGACGGAACTCATCCCCGAAGCTTTGCTGGATCGGAGCCCGGGGATCGTCATCGAGCTGAACGTGTGCTGAACTCGGAGGTGCCGTACGTTCGGTGCTTGGATCGGTCAGATCGTGAAGACGTACGACTACATCAACCGTGTTGTGCTAACGCTTCCGCTTACGGTCTACGAGGGTACGTGGACAACACTCTCCCCTCTTGTTGCTATGCCATCACCATGATCTTGCGCGTGCGTAGGATTTTTTTTTGATATTACTACGTTCCCCAACACGAACAACCTTCGGTACATCAAGTCACATAAACTCATAATACCAATCGTCATCGAACGTTAAGCGTGCGAACCCTACGGGTTCGAGAACTATGTAGACATGACCGAGACACGTCTCTGGTCAATAACCAATAGCCGAACCTAGATGCTCATATTGGTTCCTACATATTCTACGAAGATCTTTATCGGTCAAACCGCATAACAACATACGTTGTTCCCTTTGTCATCGGTATGTTATTTGCCCGAGATTCGATCGTCGGTATCATGATTCTTAGTTCAATCTCGTTACCGGCAAGTCTCTTTACTCATTCCGTAATACTTCATCCTGCAACTAACTCATTAGTCGCAATGCTTGCAAGGCTTATAGTGATGAGTATTATCGAGAGGGCCCAGAGATACCTCTCTGAAACACGGAGTGACAAATCCTAATCTCGATATATGCCAACCCAACAAAAACCTGCGGAGACACCTGTAGAGCACCTTTGCACCCAATTACATTGTGACGTTTGGTAGCACACAAAGTTTTCCTCCGGTATTCGGGAGTTGCATAATCTCATAGTCTGAGGAACATGTATAAGTCATGAAGAGAGCAGTAGCAATGAAACTGACACGATCATAATGCTAAGCTAATGGATGGGTCATGTCCATCACATCATTCTCCTAATGATGTGATCCCGTTCATCAAATGACAACACATGTCTATGGTTAGGAAACATAACCATCTTTGATTAACGAGCTAGTCAAATAGAGGCATACTAGGGACTATAAGTTTTGTCTATGTATTCACACATGTACTAAGTTTCAAGTTAATACAATTCTAGCATGAATAATAAACATTTATCAAGAATTAAGGAAATAAATAATAACTTTATTATTGCCTCTAGGGCATATTTCCTTCACATAAGGCGTCGTCTCAACGGATTTTGATGGTGCCCTATTTAAAGTGAATGCAACCGTCTCTAAAGCATAACCTCAAAACGACAGCGGTAAATCAGTAAGAGACATCATAGATTGCACCATATCCAATAAAGTACGATTACAACGTTCGAACACACCATTTCGCTGTGGTGTTCCAGGTGGCGTATTGTGAAACTATCCCATGTTGTTTGAAATGAAGACCAAACTCGTAACTCAAATATTCTCCTCCACGATCAGATCGTAGAAACTTTATTTTATTGTTACAATGATTTTCCACTTCACTATGAAATTCTTTGAACTTTTTAAATGTTTCAGACTTATGTTTCATTAAGTATATATAACCATATCTGCTCAAATCATCTACGAAGGTAAGAAAATAACAATACCCACCACGAGCCTCAGTACTCATTGGACCGCATACATCGGTATGTATTATTTCCAATAAGTCAGTAGCTCATTCCATTGTTCCGGAGAACGGAGTTTTAGTCATCTTTCCCATGAGGCACGGTTCGCAAGCACCAAGTGATTCGTAATCAAGTGATTCCAAAAGTCCATCAGCATGGAGTTTCTTCATGTGCTTTACACCGATATGACCCAAACGGTAGTGCCACAAATAAGTTGCACCATCATTATCAACTTTGCATCTTTTGGCTTCAATATTATGAATATGTGTTTCATCACTATCGAGATTCAACAAAAATAGACCACTTTTCAAGGGTGCATGACCATAAAAGGTATTACTCATATAAATAGAACAACCATTATTCTCTGATTTAAATGAATAACCATCTCGCATCAAACAAGATCCATATATAATGTTCATGTTCATATATATTATTCAGGTCTAAAACTAATCCCGATGGTAGATGTAGAGGTAGCGTGCCAACGGCGATCACATCGACCTTGGAACTATTTCCCACGCGCATCGTCACCTCGTCCTTAGCCAATCTTCATTTAATCCGTAGCCCCTGTTTCGAGTTGCAAATATGAGCTACAGAACCAGTATCAAATACCCAGGCGCTACTATGAGCTTTAGTAAGGTACACATCAATAACATGTATATCAAATATACCTTTCACTTTGCCATACTTCTTATCCACCAAATACTTGGGGCACTTCCGCTTCCAGTGACCAGTCCCTTTGCAGTAGAAGCACTCAGTTTCAGGCTTAGGTCCAGACTTGGGTTTATTCTCTTGAGCAGCAACCTTTTTGCCGTTCTTCTTGAAGTCCCCCTTCTTCCCTTTGCCCTTTTTCTTGAAACTAGTGGTCTTGTTGACAATCAACACTTGATGCTCCTTCTTGATTTCTACCTCCACAGCCTTTAGCATCGCAAAGAGCTCGGGAATAGTCTTGTTCATCCCTTGCATATTATAGTTCATCATGAAGCCTTTATAGCTTGGTGACAGTGATTGAAGAACTTTGTCAATGACACTATCATCAGGAAGATTAACTCCCAGCTGAATCAAGTGGTTATGGTACCCAGACATTCTGAGTATGTGTTCACTGACATAACTATTCTCCTCCATTTTGCAGTTGTAGAACTTGTTGAAGACTTCATATCTCTCAACTCGGGCATTTGTTTGAAATATTAACTTCAACTCTTCGAACATCTCATATGCTCCATGACGTTCAAAACGTCTTTGAAGTTCCGATTCTAAGCCGTAAAACATGGCACACTGAACTATCAAGTAGTCATCAACACGCATCTGCCAGGCATTCACAATGTCCGCAGTTGCTGGCGCGGGTGGTACACCTAAAGGTGCTTCCAGGATGTAATTCTTCTGTGCAGCATTGAGGATAATCCTCAAGTCACGGACCCAGTCCGTGTAGTTGCTGCCATCATCTTTCAACTTAGCTTTCTCTAGGAACGCATTAAAATTCAAAGGAACGGTAGCACGGGCCATTGATCTACAATAACATAGACATGCAAAATAACTATCAGGACTAAGTTCATGATAAATTAAAGTTCAATTAATCATATTACTTAAGAACTCACACTTAGATAGACATCCCTTTAGTCATCTAAATGATCATGTGATCCAAATCAACTAAACCATGTCCGATCATCACGTGAGATGGATTAGTTTTCAATGGTGAACATCACTATGTTGATCATATCTACTATATGATTCACGTTCGACCTTTCGGTCTCAGTGTTTTGAGGCAATATTTGCATATGCTAGGCTCGTCAAGTTTAAACCGAGTATGCTGCATGTGCAAAACTGGCTTGCACCCATTGTATGTGAATGTAGAGCTTATCACACCTGATCATCACATGGTGTCTCGGCACGACGAACTGTAGCAATGGTGCATTGCATACTTAGGGAGAACACTTATACCTTGAAATTCAATAAGGGGTCATCTTATAATGCTACTACCGTACTAAGCAAAATAAGATGCATAAAAGATAAACATCACATGCAATCAAAATATGTGACATGATATGGCCATCATCATCTTGTGCTCATGATCTCCATCACCGAAGCATCGTCACGATCTCCATCGTCACCAGCGCGACACCTTGATCTTCATCATAGCATCATTGTCGTCTCGCCAACTATTGTTACTATGACTATCGCTACCGCTTAGTGATAAAGTAAAACAATTACATGGCGATTGCATTGCATGCAATAAAGTGACAACCATATGGCTCCTGCCAGTTGCCGATAACTTTGTTACAAAATATGATCATCTCATACAACAATTTATATCACATGATGCCTTGACCATATCACATCACAGCAAGCCCTGCAGAAACAAGTTAGCATCCTCTACTTTGTTGTTGCAAGTTTTACGTGGCTGCTACGGGCTTCTAGCAAGAACCGTTCTTACCTGCGCATCAAAACTACAACGATTTTTCGTCAAGTGTGCTCTTTTAACCTTCAACAAGGACCGACCGTAGTCAAATTTGATTCAATTAAAGTTGGAGAAACAGACACCTACCAGCCACCTATGTGCATAAGCACGTCAGTAGAACCAGTCTCATGAACGCGGTCATGTAATGTCGGCCCGGGCCGCTTCATCCAACAATACCGCCGAATCAAAGTAAGATGTTGGTGGTAAGCAGTATGACTATTATCGCCCACAACTCTTTGTGTTCTACTAGTGCATATAACATCTATGCATAGACCTAGCTTGGATGCCACTGCTGGGGAACGCAGTAATTTCAAAAAAATTCCTACGATCATGCAAGATCTATCTATGTGATGGATAGCAGCGAGAGGGGAGAGTGTGTCCACGTACCCTCGTAGACCGAAAGCGGAAGCGTTAAGTAACACGGTTCATGTGGTCGAACGTCTTCGCGATCCAACCGATCAAGTACCGAATGCACAACACCTCCGTGATGTGCACACCTTTAGCTCGGTGATGTCCCTCGAACTCTAGATCCAGCTGAGGCTGAGGGAGAGTTCCGTCAGCACGACGGTGTGGTGACGGTGATTGTGAAGTTACCGGCATAGGGCTTCGCATAAGCACTATGACGATATGACCGAGGTGGAAAACTGTGGAGGGGGGCACCGCACACGGCTAAAGATCAACTTGTGTGTCTATGGGGTGCCTCCGTATATAAAGAACGGAGGGAGGAGGAGGCCGGCCAGGGGAGGAGGCGCCCCATGGGGGGGCAATCCTACTCCAAGTAGGAATCGCCCCCCCCTTTCCTATTCCAACAAGGAGAAGGGGGAAGGAGGGGGAGGAGAGAAGGAAAGGGGGGCCGCCCCCCTAGTCCAATTCGGTTTGGGATAGGGGGGCACGCGCTACACCTTGGCATGCCTCCTCTCTTCCACCACTTGGCCCATGAGGCCCATTAACCCCCCGGTACTCCGGAAAATACCCGGTACACCTCGAAACTATTCCGGTGTCCGAATATAGTCTTCCAATATATCAATCTTTATGTCTTGACCATTTCGAGACTCCTCGTCATGTCCGTGATCTCATTTGGGACTCCGAACAACCTTTGGTACATCAAATCACATAAACTCATAATACCAATCGTCATCGAACGTTAAGCGTGCGGACCCTACGGGTTCGAGAACTATATAGACATGACCGAGACACGTCTCTGGTCAATAACCAATAGCGGAACCTGGATGCTCATATTGGTTCCTACATATTCTACAAAGATCTTTATCGGTCAAACCGCATAACAACATACGTTGTTCCCTTTGTCATCGGTATGTTACTTGCCTGAGATTCGATCGTGAGTATCATCATACTTAGTTCAATCTCGTTACCGGCAAATCTATTTACTCGTTCCGTAATACTTCATCCTGCAACTAACTCATTAGTCACAATGCTTGCAAGGCTTGTAGTGATGAGTATTACCGAGAGGGCCCAGAAATACCTCTCCGAAACACGGAGTGACAAATCCTAATCTCGATCTATGCCAACCCAACAAACACCTTCGTAGACACCTGTAGAGCACCTTTATAATCACCCAATTATGTTGTGACGTTTGGTAGCACACAAAGTGTTCCTCCGGTATTCGGGAGTTGCATAATCTCATAGTCCGAGGAACATGTATACGTCATGAAGATAGCAGTAGCAATGAAACTGTAACGATCATAATGCTAAGCTAATGAATGGGTCATGTCCATCACATCATTCTCCTAATGATGTGATCCCGTTCATCAAATGACAACACATGTCTATGGTTAGGAAACATAACCATCTTTGATTAACGAGCTAGTCTAGTAGAGGCATACTAGGGACAATATGTTTTGTCTATGTATTCGCACATGTACTAAGTTTCCGGTTAATACAATTCTAGCATGAATAATAAACATTTATCATGAAATAAGGAAATAAATAATAACTTTACTATTGCCTCTAGGGCATATTTCCTTCAGTATTAGCCTAGACGCAGTGGGGAAATTTCTATCCTTTCCAATAAAATGACATCACTTTTTATAGAAACTAGTAGAACACCCGTGCATTGTCACGGGCTTTTAAAAAAATATGCTACTCACTTAGCTAAAATAATCGAGAACAATGCACATCTCAGCTAGCACTCATCTTTTTTCTTTATAATTAGCTAACACACATCATGCTATCTAACAAAATAATATGTTATTGACAACCTAAAAAATATTATTAAAGCCAGCCAGAAGTCGAATGTTCGAATGGTTAGGAGGGATGTGGTATCCATCCATGTGTCAGTGCATTATTATCTGTATTTCTTTAAACTTTTATCAAGACATGGAACAATTTTCATTATTTTACGCTTTCTTAATTCAAATACAAACAGATCATAGAAGAAATAAGACAACACCCCTTGTGACAAATTTATTTTTATTGACAAAGGAATTCCCTCCAATTGTTAAAAAGATGAATATTTGGTTGACCTGGAAGGCAAAGGAGAATTTCATAACATGTATATTGTCCCTTGCTAGAAGGAAAAATATAATGAATATACTTGCCTCAAAATCAGAATGGATGATAGAATTACATAGAGCGGTTTGTACATATCAAAGATACAACTTCTATAAGGAAGTGTGTCAACGAATTCCCAAAGAAAATATAGCGCCCGATTCCGAGAAATGTAATAGCATACTAAATCCTATTTATGAATGCGTAGGAATCTGGATTCTTTATAAGAAATGGATAGAGCAAATGAGCACTGTCCAATGCAGGTTCTGCAGATTCTATTGTACATGTGTTTTTATACAAAATTGTCGGAAACACGGAAAGAAAATATGTTTGAGTAGGTAACAAAATTTGTTTTAGATGATGGTGACTTCCTAATATTGAAGCACATAACTGTACTCTACTGAATAGTGGGAGATGAATCGAAGGTACAAGAAAATAATGAAAAATAGGTTTTATTTCCGTTACTCACAAACTACATGTACAATATTGAGAAGCTCCTCGTGAATCAAGCATACAACACTGAGCATTGAAAAATCATACTCTCTTCTTGCTAGCCGGTGTTGAGAACACCTGTGTAGCAATTAGTACTGAAATGTTCTCCTTGATAGGTTCATGAAGAATGCCAGCAATGTGAATCTCATCCAGTATTTAGGCCTGAAAATTTCACCATTGGTACTCATGGGAATTAGTTAGTACTAAAAAGAATGATACATCTCTCGCAAGAAATTTCATATAACTACACTGCTGGTTCTTCGGTGTCAAAATTTCAGCATATATGTGAATATTAAATCGACCTCACATACCAAAAGAAATTAGAAAAAACACTAAGGCTGCAGTGCGACTCCCATGTCCTTGACAGTTTCTGTGCGCCTATCGCGTCCTCGCCGGTTGTGGTGTGACCCCCCCACATCATTAGTGGCGGCCGCGGTGCCCACGTCCACCTGCATCCATGTTTGGGTGGCACTGGAGCATGCGGCCAATACAAAAAAAAGACACATCCGTGACATTTTGGGCCGAACGAATTTTTTTCCTGTCATACTTATGACACTTCTATGACGATAATTGTGAAAAAACCCGGTATCATCATAGATGTGGTGGGATCCAACTTCTATGAAAAAAAATCATGACAGAAAATGGGCTTTTCGTCCTGGGCGGGCCGGAGACGCAGCTGCATGACATTCTTTGGCCGTCCATGATGGGAAAAACCGTGGTAGAAGCGAGGGCGAGGAAAATATTGGGGAGTTCCCGGTTACGGTGGGTGGTTGGGGCCGAGCAATGCGTGTTTGTCTCGTACACGTACACATGTGTGTGCGAGGTGTTGGGCTCTAACTGAACCCGAGCAAGGCGTCGCCTAACTGAACCCGAGCGATTGCACTGCAGGCTACGCGTTACTAAACCCGAGCAATCGAGCGACCTTCGCTACTGCTGCTAACTGAAGCTGATCGATGCTGCCTCTAGATGAACAGTGAGTGTTGCTGGGGGGGTTTGGATGAACAGTGAGTGTTGCTGGGGGGTTTGGATGAACAGTTCCCCGTGGTGTTGCCGCTGGATGAACATGACCCCGATCGATCGATTCGGTTGGGGCTGGATGAACATGACCCCGTGGAGGGCTGGATGAACAGGATGATCCCGCGGTGGGCTGGTTGAACAGTAGCCCGTGGAGGGGTGGTTGAACAGGAGCCCGTGGAGAGGGCTGGTTGAACAGTAGCCGGTGGAGTAGCGCGCGGTGGAGGCTGGATGAACAGGAGCCCGTGGAGCAACAGTTGCAGGTGGAGGCTGGAGGAGGTCGATGGTGGATGAACAGTAGCCCGTGGAGGCTGGAGGAGGTCGAGGGTGGAGATGAACAGTATCCTGTGGAGTCCCGTTTTGCGGTACGCCACACCCCTCCCGATGAACAGGACCCCCGTTTCGACCGTAGCGCTCCAACACAAGTCCATTTCCTCCGTTTTGCGGTACGCCACACCCCTCCCGATCAACAGGACCACGTTTAGACCGTAGGAGGTCCAACAGAAGTCTGTTTCCTCTGTTTTGTGGTACGCCAGATCCCTCCCGATGAACAGGATCCCGTTTCGAATCTGGTCGGTCGAACACAAAACCGTTTCCTCCGTCCTGCGGTATGCCAGGCCTCGTTTCCATCAGTTGTTCCGTCCAAGCCGGTTGGCTCCCACGCGTTCCGTTGCCTCCCTATGAACACGACGCATTCCGTTGCCTCCCCATGAACACGACGACGACGCAGTTTCTCCGTTCTGACCCAGCCATGTACACGAGCCCTGGTGTCGGTGTACTAGAGTAGGGGTACCCTAGTATCCCGAACTTGTGCATGGGCAGTTGCAGCACCCCGCGGCAAGGCTTGCCGGGTGACCGCCAAGGTCCTCCGTGGTTCCTTTGGAGCCATTCAAGAACAAAGTATTTAAGCCAAGGAGACAAGGCCCCGCCAAGAGGAGCTTGCCGGGAAGGCCAACCAAGACATTGCAAGGAACTTGCCGCGACGCGCCACGCGTCCCGGCAAGGCCCGGTGAGAGACAAGCTTCCGGACGCGACAAGACAACGGCCGCGGCAAGGCGCTTGCCGCGGTAGGCTACCACTATGTACCCACGCTCCAGCACATCCACCAACGTGTCGCCTTGGGGTCTTTCCAGGCGCGCGTGGCAGGAGGCTGTGCAGCCAGCGGTGCGAGGTGGCGAGCGACGCTGACAAGATCGCCATCGTGGCAGGCGATGGCGCCCCTGACGGTCCTTTTTGCACTATTTGGGCGATGCAGACGGGCATTCAATGCCCTTGTCCCCTGCCGTCAGGGTTAGGTAGGATGTACTGTGCAGGTAGCTGTACCAACCTGTTGGGGAACGTTGCAGAAAATTAAAATTTTTCCTATGATTTCACCAAGATCCATCTATGAGTTCATCTAAGCAACGAGTCTAGGGAGAGAGTTTGCATCTACATACCACTTGTAGATCGCGTGCGGAAGCTTGCAAGGTGATGATGTAGTCGTACTCGACGTGATCCAAATCACCGATGACCAGCGCCGAACGGACGGCACCTCCGCGTTCACACACACGTACGGAAACAGCCACGTCTCCTCCTTCTTGATCCAGCAGGAGGGAGCGAGAGGTTGAAGGGAGATGGCACCAGCCGCAGCACGCCGGCGTGGTGTTGGTGGAGCTCAGTATCCGGCGAGCTTCGCTAAGTTCTATGGATGTTGGAGGAGGTGTTGGGCGAGGGAAAGGAGGCCAACCAAAGGCCAGGGCACCAGGTCTGAGTCCCTCCTCTCCCCCCACTATTATACGTGGGTGCCAACTGGGGGGTGGCCGCCCTAGGAGAATCAAATCCCTAGGGGGTGCGGCGGCCAGGGGGGATTCCCTCCCCCCAAGGCCCCTGGAAGGTGCCTTCCACTAGTAGGACTTCCTCCCCCTTGGAAACCCTAGGCGCATGGGCTTTGTGGGGGCCTGGTGCCCTTGGCCCATGTAGGCCCAAGGCGCACCCCCTACAGCCCATGTGGCCCCCCGCGGGATGGGTGGCCCCACCCGGGTGGGCCGCCCGGGACCCCTCCGGTGGTCCCGGTACAATACCGATAACCCCGAAACTTGTCCCGATGCCCGAAATAGCACTTCCTATATATAATTCTTTACCTCCGGACCATTCCGGAACTCCTCGTGACGTCCGGGATCTCATCCGGGACTCCGAACAACATTCGGGTTTCTGCATATACATATCTTCATAACCCTAGCGTCACCGAACCTTAAGTGTGTAGACCCTACGGGTTCGGGAGACATGCAGACATGACCGAGACGCTCTCAGTCAATAACCATCAGTGGGATCTGGATACCCATGATGGCTCCCACATGCTCCTCGATGTTGTCATCGGATGAACCACTATGTCGAGGATTCGATCAAACCCTGTATGCAATTCCTTTTGTCAATCGGCACGTTACTTGCCCGAGACTCGATCGTCGGTATCCCAATACCTTGTTCAGTCTCGTTACCGGCAAGTCACTTTACTCGTACCGTAATGCATGATCCCGTGTCCAACACCTTGGTCACATTGAGCTCAATATGATGATGCATTACCGAGTGGGCCCAGAGATACCTCTCCGTCATACGGAGTGACAAATCCCAGTCTCGATCCGTGTCAACCCAACAGCTACTTTCGGAGATACCTGTAATGCACCTTTATAGTCACCCAGTTACGTTGTGACGTTTGATACACCCAAGGCACTCTTACGGTATCCGGGAGTTACACGATCTCATGGTCAAAGGAAGAGATACTTGACACTTGCAAAGCTCTAGCAAAACGAACTACACGATCTTTTATGCTATGCTTAGGATTGGGTCTTGTCCATCACATCATTCTCCTAATGATGTGATCCCGTTATCAACGACATCCAATGTCCATAGTCAGGAAACCATGACTATCTGTTGATCACAACGAGCTGGTCAACTAGAGGCTTACCAGGGACATAGTGTGGTCTAAGTATTCACACGTGTATTATGATTTCCGGATAATACAGTTATAGCATGAATAAAAGACAATTATCATGAACAATGAAATATAATAATACTTTTATTATTGCCTCTAGGGCATATTTCCAACAGTCTCCCACTTGCACTAGAGTCACCAATCTAGTTACATTGTGATGAATCGAACACCCATAGAGTTCTGGTGTTGATCATGTTTTGCACGCGAGAGAGGTTTAGTCAGCGGATCTGCGACATTCAGATCCGTGTGCACTTTGCAAATCTCTATGTCTCCATCTTGAACATTTTCACGGATGGAGTTGAAACGACGCTTGATGTGCCTGGTCTTCTTGTGAAACCTGGGCTCCTTTGCGAGGGCAATAGCTCCAGTGTTGTCACAGAAGAGTTTGATCGGCCCCGACGCATTGGGTATGACTCCTAGGTCGGTGATGAACTCCTTCACCCAAATCGCTTCATGTGCTGCCTCCGAGGCTGCCATGTACTCCGCTTCACACGTAGATCCCGCCACGACGCTCTGCTTGCAGCTGCACCACCTTACTGCTCCACCATTCAACATATACACGTATCCGGTTTGTGACTTAGAGTCATCCAGATCTGAGTCGAAGCTAGCGTCGACATAACCCTTTACGACGAGCTCTTTGTCTCCTTCATAAACGAGAAACATGTCCTTTGTCCTTTTCAGGTACTTCAGGATATTCTTGACCGCTGTCCAGTGTTCCTTGCCGGGATTACTTTGGTATCTTGCTACCAAACTTACGGCAAGGTTTACATCGGGTCTGGTACACAGCATGGCATACATAATAGATCCTATGGCTGAAGCATAGGGGATGACACTCATCTCTTCTTTATCTTTTGCCGTGGTCGGTGACTGAGCTGAGCTCAGTCTCATACCTTGTAACATAGGCAAGAACCCCTTCTTGGACTGATCCATTCTGAATCTCTTCAAAATCTTATCAAGGTATGTGCTTTGTGAAAGACCTATGAGGCGTCTCGATCTATCTCTATAGATCTTGATGCCTAATATATAAGCAGCTTCTCCAAGGTCCTTCATTGAAAAACACTTATTCAAGTAGGCCTTAATGCTGTCCAGAAATTCTATATTATTTCCCATCAGGAGTATGTCATCTACATATAATATGAGAAATGCTACAGAGCTCCCACTCACTTTCTTGTAAACACAGGCTTCTCCATAAGTCTGCATAAACCCAAACGCTTTGATCATCTCATCAAAGCGAATGTTCCAACTCCGAGATGCTTGCACCAGTCCATAAATGGATCGCTAGAGCTTGCATACTTTGTTAGCGTTCCGAGGATCGACAAAACCTTCCGGCTGCATCATATACAGTTCTTCCTTAAGATGCCCGTTAAGGAATGCTGTTTTGACGTCCATCTGCCATATCTCATAATCATAGTATGCGGCAATTGCTAACATGATTCAGACGGACTTTAGCTTCGCTACGGGAGAGAATGTCTCGTCGTAGTCAATCCCTTGAACCTGTCGATAACCCTTAGCGACAAGTCGAGCTTTATAGATGGTAATATTACCATCCGCGTCCGTCTTCTTCTTAAAGATCCATTTGTTTTCTATCGCTCGCCAATCATCGGGCAAGTCTGTCAAAGTCCATACTTTGTTTTCATACATGGATTCTATCTCGGATTTCATGGCTTCAAGCCATTTGTTGGAATCCGGGCCCGCCATTGCTTCTTCATAGTTCGAAGGTTGATTGTTGTCTAACAACATGATTTCCAGGACAGGGTTGCCGTACCACTCTGGTGCGGAACGTGTCCTTGTGGACCTACGAGGTTCAGCAGTAACTTGATCCGAAGTACCTTGATCATTATCATGGTTTTCCTCTTCAGTTGGTGTGGGCATCACAGGAACGGTTTCCTGTGCTGCGTCACTATCCCGCTCAAGAGGTAGTACTTCATCGAGTTCTACTTTCCTCCCACTTACTTCTTTCGAGAGAAACTCTTTTTCCAGAAAGCATCCGTTCTTGGCAACAAAGATCTTGCCTTCGGATCTTAAGTAGAAGGTATACCCTACAGTTTCCTTAGGGTATCCTATGAATACGCATTTTTCTGACTTGGGTTCGAGCTTTTCAGGTTGAAGTTTCTTGACATAAGCTTCGCATCCCCAAACTTTTAGAAACGACAGCTTAGGTTTCTTTCCAAACCATAATTCATACGATGTCGTCTCAATGGATTTAGACGGTGCCCTATTTAAAGTGAATGTAGCTGTCTCTAGAGCGTATCCCCAAAATGATAGCGGTAAATCGGTAAGAGACATCATAGACCGCACAATATCCAATAGAGTGCGATTACGACGTTCGGACACACCGTTTCGCTGAGGTGTTCCAGGCGGCGTGAGCTGTGAAACGATTCCACATTTCTTTAAGTGTGTACCAAATTCGTAACTTAAGTATTCTCCTCCACGATCTGATCGTAAGAATTTTATCTTTCGGTCACGTTGATTCTCCACCTCATTCTGAAATTCCTTGAACTTTTCAAAGGTCTCAGACTTGTGTTTCATTAAGTAGACATACCCATATCTACTCAAGTCATCTGTGAGAGTGAGAACATAACGATATCCTCCGCGAGCCTCAACGCTCATTGGACCGCACACATCGGTATGTATGATTTCCAACAAGTTGGTTGCTCGCTCCATTGTTCCGGAGAACGGAGTCTTGGTCATTTTGCCCAAGAGGCATGGTTCGCACGTGTCAAACGATTCATAATCAAGAGACTCTAAAAGTCCATCGGCATGGAGCTTCTTCATGCGCTTGACACCAATGTGACCAAGGCGGCAGTGCCACAAGTATGTGGGACTATCGTTATCAACTTTAAATCTTTTGGCATCTACACTATGAACATGTGTAATATTACGTTCGAGATTCATTAAGAATAAACCATTGACCATCGGAGCATGACCATAAAACATATCTCTCATATAAATCGAACAACCATTATTCTTAGACTTAAATGAGTAGCCATCTCGTATTAAACGAGATCCAGATACAATGTTCATGCTCAAACTTGGCACTAAATAACAATTATTAAGGTTCAAAACTAATCCCGTAGGTAAATGTAGAGGCAGCGTGCCGACGGCGATCACATTGACTCTGGAACCATTCCCGACGCGCATCGTCACCTTGTCCTTTGCCAGTCTCCGTTTATTCCGCAGCTCCTGCTGTGAGTTACAAATATGAGCAACGGCACCGGTATCAAATACCCAGGAGTTACTACGATTACTGGTAAGGTACACATCAATCACATGTATATCAAATATACCTTTGGTGTTGCCGGCCTTCTTATCCGCTAAGTATTTGGGGCAGTTCCGCTTCCAGTGACCCTTCCCCTTGCAATAAAAGCACTTAGTCTCAGGCTTGGGTCCATTCTTTGACTTCTTCCCGGTAACTGGCTTACCAGGCGCGGCAACATCTTTGCCGTCCTTCTTGAAGTTCTTCTTACCCTTGCCCTTCTTGAACTTAGTGGTCTTATTGACCATCAACACTTGATGTTCTTTCTTGATTTCAGCCTCTGCTGACTTCAGCATCGAGAACACTTCAGGAATGGTCTTTTCCATCCCCTGCATGTTGTAGTTCATCACAAAGCTCTTGTAGCTTGGTGGGAGCGACTGGAGGATTCTGTCAATGACCGCCTCATCTGGGAGGTTAATGTTCAGCTGGGTCATACGGTTGTGCAACCCAGACATCTTCAGGATGTGCTCACTGACAGAACTGTTTTCCTCCATCTTACAACTGTAGAACTTGTCGGAGACATCATATCTCTCGACCCGGGCATGAGCTTGAAAAACTAGTTTCAGCTTCTTCGAACATCTCATATGCTCCATGATGCTCAAAACACTTTTGGAGCCCCGGTTCTAAGCTGTAAAGCATGCCGCACTGAACGAGGGAGTAATCATCAGCGCGAGACTGCCAAGCATTCATAATGTCTTGGTTCTCTGGGACGGGAGCGTCACCTAGCGGTCCTTCTAGGACATATTGTTTCCTGGCAGCTATGAGGATGATCCTCAGGTTCCGGACCCAGTCCGTATAGTTGCTGCCGTCATCTTTCAGCTTGGTTTTCTCTAGGAACGCGTTGAAGTTCATGTTGACATTAGCGTTGGCCATTGATCTACAAGACATATTTGCAAAGGTTTTAGACTAAGTTCATGATAATAAAGTTCTAATCAAATTATGAACTCCCACTTAGATTAGACATCCCTTTAGTCATCTAAGTGTTACACGATCCGAGTCGACTAGCCCGTGTCCGATCATCACGTGAGACGGACTAGTCATCGTCGGTGAACATTTTCATGTTGATCGTATCTTCCATACGACTCGTGTTCGACCTTTCGGTCTCCGTGTTCCGAGGCCATGTCTGCACATGCTAGGCTCGTCAAGTTAACCCTAAGTGTTTTCGCTGTGTAAAACTGTCTTACACCCGTTGTATGTGAACGTAAGAATCCATCACACCCGATCATCACGTGGTGCTTAGAAACGACGAACTGTAGCAACCGGTGCACAGTTAGGGGAGAACACTTCTTGAAATTTTATAAGGGATCATCTTATTTACTACCGTCGTCCTAAGTAAACAAGATGCATAATACATAATAAACATCACATGCAATTATATAGTTGTGACATGATATGGCCAATATCATATAGCTCCATTGATCTTCATCTTCGGGGCTCCATGATCATCTTGTCACCGGCTTGACACCATGATCTCCATCATCATGATCTCCATCATCGTGTCTTCATGAAGTTGTCACGCCAACGACTACTTCTACTTCTATGACTAACGTTTAGCAATAAAGTAAAGTAGTTTACATGACGTTATTCAATGACACGCAGGTCATACAAAAAATAATGACAACTCCTATGGCTCCTGCCGGTTGTCATACTCATCGACATGCAAGTCGTGAATCCTATTACAAAGAACATGATCTCATACATCACAATTCATCATTCATCACAACTTCTGGCCATATCACATCACATGAACAATCGCTGCAAAAACAAGTTAGACGTCCTCTAATTGTTGTTGCATCTTTTACGTGGCTGCAATTGGGTTCTAGCAAGAACGTTTTCTTACCTACGAATCACCACAACGTGATTTTGTCAACTTCTATTTACCCTTCATAAGGGCCCTGTTCATCGATTCCGCTCCAACTAAGGTGGGAGAGACAGACACCCGCCAGCCACCTTATGCAACTTGTGCATGTCAGTCGGTGGAACCGGTCTCACGTAAGAGTACGTGTAAGGTTGGTCCAGGCCGCTTCATCCCACAATACCGTTGAGCAAGAAAAGACTAGTAGAGGCAAGTAAGATGACAAAATCCACGCCCACAACAAAGTTGTGTTCTACTCGTGCAAAGAGAACTACGCATAGACCTAGCTCATGATGCCACTGTTGGGGAACGTTGCAGAAAATTAAAATTTTTCCTACGGTTTCACCAAGATCCATCTATGAGTTCATCTAAGCAACGAGTCTAGGGAGAGAGTTTGCATCTACATACCACTTGTAGATCGCGTGCGGAAGCTTGCAAGGTGATGATGTAGTCGTACTCGACGTGATCCAAATCACCGATGACCAGCGCCGAACGGACGGCACCTCCGCGTTCAACACACGTACGGGACGGGAGAAGTCTCCTCCTTCTTGATCCAGAAAGGGGGAAGGAGAGGTTGATGAAGATCCAGCAGCACGACGGCGTGGTGGTGATGCAGGGCGTTACAGCAGCAGGGCTTCGCTGGGACTACGAGGGAGAGACGTAACAGGGGGGGGGGAGTGGAGGCGCCAGGGCTGGTGTATTCAAGTCCCTCCTCCCCCCCACTATATATAGGGTGCCAGGGGGCGCCGGCCCTAGTAGATTGAGATCTACTAGGGGGGCGGCGGCCTAGGGGAGGTTTCCCTCCCCCCCAAGGCACCTAGGGGTGCCTTCCACCACTAGGACTCCTCCTAGGGGAAACCCTAGGCGCATGGGCCTATAGGGGCTGGTGCCCTTGGCCATGATGGCCAAGGCGCACCCCCTACAGCCCATGTGGCCCCCCGGGACAGGTGGCCCCACCCGGTGGACCCCCGGGACCCTTCCGGTGGTCCCGGTACAATACCGATAACCCCGAAACTTGTCCCGATGCCCGAAATAGCACTTCCTATATATAATTCTTTACCTCCGGACCATTCCGGAACTCCTCGTGACGTCCGGGATCTCATCCGAGACTCCAAACAACATTCGGGTTTCTGCATATACATATCTTCATAACCCTAGCGTCACTGAACCTTAAGTGTGTAGACCCTACGGGTTCGGGAGACATGCAGACATGACCGAGACGCTCTCAGTCAATAACCATCAGCGGGATCTGGATACCCATGATGGCTCCCACATGCTCCTCTATGTTGTCATCGGATGAACCACTATGTCGAGGATTCGATCAAACCCTGTATGCAATTCCTTTTGTCAATCGGCACGTTACTTGCCCGAGACTCGATCGTCGGTATCCCAATACCTTGTTCAGTCTCGTTACCGGCAAGTCACTTTACTCGTACCGTAATGCATGATCCCGTGTCCAACACCTTGGTCACATTGAGCTCAATATGATGATGCATTACCGAGTGGGCCCAGAGATACCTCTCCGTCATACGGAGTGACAAATCCCAGTCTCGATCCGTGTCAACCCAACAACTACTTTCGGAGATACCTGTAATGCACCTTTATAGTCACCCAGTTATGTTGTGATGTTTGATACACCCAAGGCACTCTTACGGTATCCGGGAGTTACACGATCTCATGGTCGAAGGAAGAGATACTTGACACTTGCAAAGCTCTAGCAAAACGAACTACACGATCTTTTATGCTATGCTTAGGATTGGGTCTTGTCCATCACATCATTCTCCTAATGATGTGATCCCGTTATCAACGACATCCAATGTCCATAGTCAGGAAACCATGACTATCTGTTGATCACAACGAGCTGGTCAACTAGAGGCTTACCAGGGACATAGTGTGGTCTAAGTATTCACACGTGTATTATGATTTCCGGATAATACAGTTATAGCATGAATAAAAGACAATTATCATGAACAATGAAATATAATAATACTTTTATTATTGCCTCTAGGGCATATTTCCAACACAACCACCCCTCTTTTTCCATTTTTACCGTTGTCTATGTTGCCACCTGCCAGTGACCCCTTGAGCATATAAAAGGAGGCCCATGCGCAACATAGATGGGGGTTCGTTCGGTTCGAAACCAGAAAACACTCACGCTCGGTCTCGTTAGCAGCTCGAGTGTACTGTAGCACTCAGCGTTCCTGAGCAAGAACTCAATACAATCAGACAAGCAGCAGTAGGAGTATTATCTCTCCGGAGAGCTCCGAAGCTGGGTAAACTGCTCGTGTGCTTCGCCTCGATCTGCTCTTCGTGCGATCTCCGCCCCCCGCCGAACCGAAAGGGGCCCGGTCCGCCGGCCCCATAGGTGTTCGTGGATCAGCTTCCCCGACATCTTTGGCGCGCCAGGTAGGGGCGGCGCCTGATTGTGTGAACCTGATCCGGTGTTCACACGAGCTAGATCTTCATCTTCTTCATCGACATGCCACCGAAGAAGAAGACTTCGGCGGCAGCTGCTCCGTCCACGTCGATCCCACCACCACCGGAGCAAATGAGTGGTGGGGCAGACGCCGACGGAAGAACGGACATCGACGAGGGAGCTCATGACGCTGCCAGGTCCAAGGACAAGGCTGCGCAGACCTCGGCGTCCATGCATGTTCCGCGCCCATCTCAGGAGGCGCAGGACCGACAGCGTCATGGTATTCGCAGTACCATACGTTTGTTGGACCAAGATCGAGCTGGTGGATCTCGGGGTGCTCAAGACCAGCATGCACGCCAACATGCTGGCACGAGCGAGGCACGGTCGCCTGGACGGGATACTGCTCCTTCTAACATAGTTAGAAGTCCGAGCATATCCTGCTCCTCGCACCGTTCGCCACTGCCTCCCACCACTCCAGCAGAAGCTTTGGCGTGAGCTCAACTGCTCCTGGATTACCCTCCAACGGAAGACAAGATCGACCAATGGAGGGCCACCATTCAGAGTCTCATCGGCTTCGCCAACGGCGACACTCCGCGGCAGCCGAATACATCGCTGCCACGGCAAAACTACCAGGCACGAGCCGATGGCGATGAAACCGGTGGGGGTGCAACCACCATGCACTCTCCACCCCGAAGGCCAAGATCACCGACTCGTCGGATCCACCTGGACAGCGACTCCACCGCATCATCAGATCCACGAGCTCGCCGCGATCAGCGCCAAGTTCTTCATGAACGACAGCAAGAAGACGCTCGTACTCGCATCGAGCGCCAAAGAGAAGCGCGACGTCAATCCGACAAGCGCGCTGGGCCCTCTGTTGACATGCATGCGCCAGGGGAACCAGGCGACTTGCCGTACGCGGTAGGTTGCCCTGCGTTCACTCGTGAGCTGCGGCAAGTCCAGTGGCCCAGCATGAAGAATTTCAAGCCAGATGTACCAGAGAAGTACGACGGCAAGTCGCATCTTTCGGAGTTCCTCAGCATCTACACCATCGCGGTGCAAGCTGCCGGGGGATGGGACGACAAGATCCTTGCCAACTACTTCCCGCTGGTGCTCAAACCCAATGTCAGATCCTGGCTCATGCACTTGCCGGACAACTCCATATCCTCCTGGGCAGACCTATGCCATCAGTTTGTCGGCGCCTTTACAGGCGGCCACAAGCCTCATGGCCAAGAGAGCGATCTTCATCTGCTCGCCCAGAAGGAAGGAGAACCCCTGCGCAAGTACATTCAGAGATTCAGCCGTGTACAGCACAACATCCCAGATGTCCACCCTGCCGCGGTAATCAACGCGTTCCATTAGAACGTGCGAAACCGCAGGATGCGGGAGGAGATGGCGATGTGCAAGATCAGAGACGTCAGTGAGCTATATGCCCTGGCCGACAAGT
Organism: Triticum aestivum; assembly: GCF_018294505.1. Lineage (NCBI taxonomy): Eukaryota > Viridiplantae > Streptophyta > Magnoliopsida > Poales > Poaceae > Triticum > Triticum aestivum. The sequence continues at coordinate 415,637,565 of NC_057807.1, forward strand.
GTGCACGTGCTGAGGAAGGGAGGAAACTCCCCGGAGAGAATACAGGAGCAGGAGGATCTGATAGTGAGGAGACTGCCCCGGCAAGGAAAAACCGGCGGCGGAACAACAGGAAGAAGAAAGGCAAAGAGGTGCTAGTCGTTGAGCAGTCCGGCAAGAAAGCCAAAGCTGGTAGCTCCGGCAAGGAGATTGCCGCGGGCACCAACTACCAGGCTATGGCGGTCGCCGACAAGCAGGAAGGCTCCAACAAGCAGTACTGCAAGATCCACCGCACCAAGGGCCATGACCTCCAGAGCTGCAAGAAGGTCGAGCAGCTTGTCGAGCAGCAAAAGGCTGAATACGAGCGACGCGACAAGGAGAAAGCCCAGGAAGGTGCTGGAGGAGCCGGCAAGAAACGTCCCGGCCGAGGAGGACGCCGCGGCAAGGCCAAGCAGCGGCAAGGAGACAGACCTCCCCGCGGCCGCGACAAGGATGAAGATGACGACGACGATGAAGATATGGATGATGACGAGACCGATGAGCAGGAGTTCCAGAAAGCCACAGAGGTCCTGTGCGTTGACGGCGGTGCTTCTCTGCATACTTCACACCGCCAGCTCAAGCAGTGGGTGCGGGAAGTCAATGCGGCAGAACCACCCATCGAGTCACGCAAGCCTCTGAAATGGTCCAGCACGCCTATCATCTTTGATATTGAGGACCACCCTGATCGCATAACTGCGGTCGGGTGCTTGCCGATGTTGGTTTCACCAACTATCCGCAACCTCAAGGTCACTAAGATGCTAGTTGACGGCGGGGCCGGCTTGAACCTGATCTCCTCCGCGGTACTCCAGAAACTCCAGATCCCTGATAGCGAGCTCGAAGAGACCGGCACATTCCAAGGAATCAATCCGGGAAGGAGCAAGCCGAAGGGAAAGATCACGTTGCCGGTAACATTTGGCAGCGAGTTGAACTTCAGGACTGAGAGGGTCACTTTTGACGTTGCTGACTTTCCATTGCCTTACAATGGGATACTCGGCCGTCCAGCACTCGCCAAATTCATGGCAGCCTCTCACTATGCATACAACATGCTGAAGATGCCAGGCCCGATAAGTGTCATCTCTGTCCCTGGCGACAAGAAGGATGCTCTTATCTGCGCCGACAAGATCTACCGGGAAGCAGCAGCCGCAACAGATCGCAAGTCACTTGCCGTTGAAGCTCCCGGGGCGAAGAAGAAGACCAAGTCCGGCAAGAGTTCTGATGCCCACTCCGGCAAGCGCACCTCTTCGGAGTGCTGCGCTACCGTCGAGGACGCACCATCGAGCTCCACCGGCAAGTGTAAGAAGACAATGGCAGCTCCACCAGAGACCAAGAAGGTGTCCGCCAAGGAGGATGGCACTGGTGGTACCTTCACCATCAGTGCCACTCTCGACCCTAAATAGGAAAGCGCGCTCGTTGCTTTCCTGCGGGCGAATGTCGACGTATTTGCGTGGCAACCGTCTGACATCCCCGGTGTTCCCAGGAAAGTAATCGAGCACCATCTTGCCGTCTGTCCTCATGCGCGGCCCGTCAAGCAGAAAGTCAGGAAACAGGCAGTGGAGCGCCAAGAATTCATCGCAGAAGAAATCAAGAAATTGGAAGCAGCAGGCCTTGTCAGAGGAGTGCTCCATCCTACGTGGTTGGCCAATCCTGTAGTCGTGCGTAAGGCAAACGGGAAATGGAGGCTTTGTATCGACTTTACCGATGTCAATAAAGCTTGTCCCAAAGACCCATTTCCCTTGCCGCGCATCGACCAGATTGTTGACTCCACGGCCGGATGTGACTTGCTTTCATTTCTTGATGCATACTCAGGATACCATCAGATCTTCATGGCAGAAGAGGATGAGGAGAAGACCGCATTCATCACCCCATGTGGCACATACTGTTTCGTACGGATGCCTTTCGGTTTAAAGAATGCTGGTTCAACATTTGCAAGGGTAGTCCATGACGCTTTTGAGCCGCAAATACACAGAAATGTGGAAGCCTACATGGATGACATAGTGGTCAAGAGCAAGGACAAGGCAACTCTGATTCAAGATTTAGACGAAACCTTTGCAAATCTGCGCAAGATCAACCTCAAGCTTAACCCCGAGAAGTGTGTGTTTGGAGTCCCCTCCGGCAAGCTTCTCGGGTTCTTCGTGTCTCAGCGGGGAATTGAAGCCAATCCCGACAAGATCAAGGCCATTGAGCAGATTGAAGCACCAAAGCGCGTCAAGGATGTACGAAGACTTGCCGGTTGCGTAGCTGCTCTCAGCAGGTTTATCTCTAGGTCTGCTGAGCGCGCCCTGCCATTTTTCAAAATATTGAAAAAGGCAGGTCCAATGAAATGGACTCCGGAGGCGGAGGCTGCGCTGCAGGACTTAAAGAGATACCTGTCCTCCACTCCAACACTTGTCGCACCTAAGCCACAAGAGAAGTTGCTGCTATATATAGCGGCAACCAATCAAGTGGTTAGTGCTGCGTTAGTAGCGGAGAGGGAGGCGGATGATGAGCCAGCAACCACGGCAGATGCATCCAGCGACAAGCAGGGGACTTCACCGGCAAGCTCTGGTCCCGACAAAGATGGATCTGCGCAGGAGCGTGAGAAGATGCAGAAAAGAATGGTGCAGCGCCCAGTTTACTTTGTCAGTTCCCTTCTGCAGGGGGCTAGGTCAAGGTACTCTGGTGTGCAGAAATTGCTTTTCGGCCTTCTCATGGCCTCGAGAAAGCTGCGCCATTACTTCCAAGCACATGAGATCACAGTCGTCACTCGTTTTCCGCTGAAGAGGATACTGCAAAATCCAGAAGCAACAGGCAGGATTGTCGAGTGGGCACTGGAACTGTCAAGCTTTGGCCTCAAGTTTGAGAGCACTTCAACTATCCAAAGCAGAGCATTGGCAGAGTTCATAGCAGAATGGACGCCAACACAAGATGAAGAAATTCCAGAAACGAGCATCCCCGTCAAGGAAGCAAGCAAAGAGTGGCTGATGTACTTTGATGGTGCCTTCTCGCTGCAAGGCGCCGGTGCGGGCGTGCTACTTGTTGCACCCACCGGAGAGCACCTCAAGTACGTAGTCCAGATGCACTTTCCCAAGGAGCAAGCAACGAACAATACTGCAGAGTATGAAGGTTTGCTTGCCGGTCTCAGGATCGCAGCAGACCTTGGGATCAAGAAGCTCATTGTCAGGGGTGACTCACAGCTTGTCGTCCGCCAAGTGAACAAGAATTATCAGAGTCCGTTGATGGAAGCTTACGTTGATGAAGTGAGAAAGCTAGAAGAGCACTTTGACGGCCTACAGATGGAACATGTTCCAAGAGCTCAGAACGACATTGCCGATGGCCTGTCGAAGTGCGCCGCACTTAAGTTACCTGTGGAACCAGGGATCTTTGTGCTCAAGCTGACTCAACCATCTGTAACGCCATCAACTGGACAGAGCAAGAAGAGGAAGTTGATTTCTGGTGACTATTTTCCGGCAGAGCTCCCCGAAGCCGCCGCCAAGAAGGTCCTCAAAATCAACACCAAGGGTGCTGAGGAGCAGTCTGCTCCGGCAAGCCCTAGGGTTTGTTCCGTTGAAGCAGACGCTCCCGACAAGTTTTGCTCCGGCAAGCTTGCCGGGGAACATCAAGCTCCGGCTGAGCCGCAGGTTCTCGCCGTAGAAGCGGATGTTCCCGCAGCAGCAGATGTGCCTTTAGTCCTTGTTGTCGAGCCGCAAGCTCCAGCATGGGCACAGCAGATTGTCCTTTTCCTTCAGACAGGAGAACTTCCCGAAGAGCAAGAAGAAGCGGAAAGAGTAGCCCGGCAGTCAAGTATGTACCAGTTTGTCGACAACACACTGTACAGAAGAAGACTCAACGGTGTGAAATTGAAGTGTATTCACCGGGAAGACGGACAAAAGCTGTTGGCAGAGATACATGGAGGCATATGTGGTCACCACATTGGCGCAAGAGCACTTGCCGGCAAAGCGTTCCGGCAAGGTTTCTTTTGGCCGACAGCCCTCCAGGATGCAACTGCACAAGTAACCAAGTGTGAAGCGTGCCAGTTCCATTCCAAGCAGATACACCAGCCAGCTCAAGCTCTCCAGACGATCCCTTTATCCTGGCCATTTTCGGTCTGGGGGCTCGACATCCTCGGCCCCTTTCCCCGAGCTGTCGGGGGCTTTGAGTACTTGTACGTTGCAATCGACAAGTTCACAAAGTGGCCGGAAGTGGAACCAGTGAGGAAGGTGACAGCACAGTCAGCAGTCAAGTTCTTCAGGTCGATTGTTTGCCGTTTCGGGATCCCTAACAGGATCATCACCGACAACGGCACACAATTCACGAGCCGCACCTTCATGCAGTACGTCCAAGATCTTGGCGCCAAGGTCTGCTTCGCTTCTGTTGCTCATCCGAGAAGCAACGGTCAAGCGGAGAGGGCAAATGCTGAAGTGCTGCGCGGGCTCAAGACCAGGACTTTCGACAGGCTGCACAAGTGCGGAAAGAACTGGATTGAGGAGCTGCCGGTGGTTCTTTGGTCGATCAGGACGACGCCAAATCGAGCCACTGGCCAGACACCTTTCGCTCTAGTCTATGGAGCAGAGGCAGTTCTCCCCACGGAACTCGTATACGGGTCACCTCGAGTGCTCGCTTATGATGAGCTTGAGCAAGAGCAGCTGCGACAAGATGACGCGCTGCTCCTTGAGGAGGACCGTCTTCAGGCTGCTGTACGAGCTGCTCGATACCAGCAAGCTTTGCGCCGCTACCATAGCCGCAAAGTTAATGCCAGAAGTTTCGAGGAAGGCGACCTTGTTCTTCGGCGCGTTCAGTCCGCCAAGAATTCCAACAAGTTGACGCCGAAGTGGGAAGGCCCTTACCGGGTGAAACGAGTCACTAGGCCTGGCGCTGTCCGCCTTGAGACCGAAGATGGCATTCCGGTGAGCAACTCCTGGAACATTGAGCATCTTCGTAAGTTTTACCCGTAAGGCGCGGTTGCCGGAACCTGTTCCGGCAACCACCTTTTGTACAAGTCTTGCCGATGTTGCATGTAATCCTTTGTACAAAGCCGGGCGCAGAACCCCGTGCATAAGTAAAGCTCATGTGCTCCGCACATCTTGTCAATTTCATGCTTTCTACTTTCTTTGCATGCGTTATCTGACACTTTGTGCAGCGCCTACCCCCGGTAAGCAATAACGAGCCGTAAGGCTCCATATCTTTATTTTCTCTTCTTTCTTTTTCTCAAAAGGAAAGGAAGGTTCCCTCGCACACAAGTTTGCCGGGGGGAAAGGAGAAGATAATGGTGTGGACCAGGCATCGTTCAAGGAAGTTTCGCCTTACCGGAAAGCAAACGACAGAAAAGCTAAGTTGCCAAAGTTTGAGCAATCAGTTTTAAATTTTTAAGTTATCTTCCTCGAACGACCGTGCTTTGTATGGAAAACCTGTGCGCGGAGGAACCAACTCGTAGCTAGTTGCGCCCTTACTTTGTTTCGAGTCCGCTCAACAACTTAAGTGAGCTGCGACTAGTTGCGACAAGGTTTCTTGTCGGAAGCGGCACCGCCAGCAGGCTGCTGACGTCCCGCACTCAGCGCTCGCGGCCCAGGTGCCTGCGCCGACAAGTTCCCTAAAAGCGTAGGGCAAAAACATACAAAGGAAGGAATCAAGTAAAGGAAATAACATAGCAATCTCTACCCAAAATAGAGTTATATTACAAGATAGCTTGTCGCAGCTCTAATAGATTGTTCTCATAACATGACCAGCAGCGACAAGAAAAAGAGAAAACGGGCGGCCTAATCTACGCGATCGCCCTCAACCCTCTTGATCTCGCTCACCTTGTCCACAATGGGTGCGACAAGGGCCTTGAGCGCTTCCAGATCAGCATCCGGCGGCAGGGACCTGAGGACGTTGGTGAGGTTGAGGCCTGGGTTGCGGAAGGCCACCTTCACCAGCACCTTCTGAAGAGCTCCCGCGCAGATCTTGCGCGACTCGTCGGCCAGCTGCTTTGGGATCTTCTCCCGGAGTCGCTGGAGGGCCGTCGCCACGCCTTTGAAGAACAAGCTGAGCTTGGCGCTGGGTTGGAGGTGCTCATCGGAGGAGTACCCGAGATCCTCCATCCCCAGCTGCGCCAGCTCCCCGTCGATGGCTGCGGCAACATCCACCAGACCCTCGGTCCAGTGCTCCACAGTCTCCCTAAAAGCGTCCTGGGCGGCAGCAGCACTCGCCAGCAGCGCCTCGTCGGCCTTGATCTTCTCCGACAAGGCCACCTCCCGCTCCCTGGCGCCGTCCAGCGTCTGAGTCAAAGTAGCCAGCTTCAACTCGAGATCTGCATTGGAATCCTTGGCGGCGCTGAGCTCCTTGCTCCTCTCAGCGAGAAGACCCTGCAGCTCACCATGAGCGGCAGCGTCCTTCTCGCGCTCACGCTTGAGCGCGGCAAGCTCCTCGCCGCTCGCCCTGAGATCGGCTTCCAGCTGCGCCACCTTCGTCTCCAGCTCCTTCTTGGCGGCCTCGGCAGCTGCGGCAGCATCCCTTGCTTCCTTGAGAGCCCCGCCAATTGCTTGCTCGCGCGCGGCAAGCTCCTCCTCGTGGCTGTCAAGGTTAACCTTGCGCTGCGCCAACTCGCCTTCCTGCGCAGATAGCTTCTCGGCAGCAAGCCGCTGCTCTCTTCAACTTCAGCCTTCTCGAGGAGGAAGGCTTTCCGCTCCTCGAGAAGTTGCTCCCGCTCCTCCGCCAGGGACCGGAGAGCTTCCTGTCTGAGACCCCGGAGCTCCTCCGCCCGCTTCTCGATGTCCACTCCCGCTTTCACGACAAGTGCTTCTCGGGATGCCAACTTGGCTTGTTGGGCGCGGTAGAGCGACAGCAGCTTCCGCAGCAGCCGCTCCTCCTCAGGCTCGTCGCTGCTGCTGCTTGGCGTATCAACCAACGTCAGCCCAGCGGAGGCGAGCACCTCTCCATCCAGAATCTCTCCTTCGACCGGCGCCCTGGAGTTTGACACCCAGGGGAGCTTGATGAAGATGCCATCGCCGGCCTTCAAGTAGGCGCCGGGCTGGGGCTCTTCGGAGCCTGGCTCTGCAGCAGCGGCGGAGGGATCGGCGGTCGGCGCAGCGCCCGGTGCTCCTGTGGCCTCGGGGCCGTCAGTGCGATCGCCGGATCCCTCGCCAGCTTCTGCGGCGGCAGCCTTGGTGGCCTCTTCGCCGGCGGGATCATCAGCGCCGGCTTCTCCTTTAGTGGCAGCGGCGTCGTCGGTGTCGCCGCGTGCGCCCTCCTCGCCGGCGACCTCGGTCTCCATTGGCTCCGTGGCAGATGGATCCGACGAAGGGAAGAAGGAGAAAAGTCAAGCAAATACCCAAAAAGAAAATCAGAAGAAGAAGAACCCAGGGGAAGTTTTCAAGCAAAAGGATTACCTGTGCTAGGATCTGCGGTCGAGGTCTCAACCAACGGAGGATCGCCAGTGCTGTCCCTTGCCGGAGAACTACCCCTTGCCGGAGAATTCTCCCTTGCCGGAGAACGCTCCCTTGCCGGGGAATCCTCCCTTGGCGGTGTAGTAGAAGCAGATGGCATTTCGGGAGCGGCCTCCGGGCCCTCCTGGTGAGGCTGCTCTGCTCCTGCACAAACCAGCAATCAGATATCAGCAAGGAAATATCACCTATGCGCGCCTGACAGCAGGAAGTAAACCATATATTTACGCTGAGGGCTGCGCTGGGGCCTGCTTTGGGGAATGGTTGCCGGGTCCGACAAGGTGGTCTCAGACATGTCCTCTGCCGTCGCGGTGGGGTCGTCCTTGATGACAATCACCGGGACCTTGGCTCTCTTCGCCGCTCTCTGGGCCAGCGTCCTGAAAAGGAATGGGTTCAGAGTGAAGCAAGTTAGACACAAGACAAAACAACAAAAATTGAAGAACTACAAGTACAGCAAAGAATCTTACTCTTCTTCTTCCTCGTCGGAGCTGAGCGCGGAGAGGTCGAAGTCCGGCTCACCTCCGGTGCGACGAGGCGGAGGAGTAGGTTCCCTTGCCCGCTTGGCAGGGGCGGTAGCAGTGGATCGGGAAGACCCCGCCCCAGTTGCCGCAGCGGCGTGAGGCGCTCCCGCGGCAACAGTGCTTGCCGCGGTAGAGCGCGTCGCGCGGCTCGGCGGCTGTTGACCCGTCTGCCGCCCCGCTATGTCCGCGGCCTTGCGGAGACGCCTTCTTGGTGGAGCTGGGGGCTCCGCTTGCGGCAAGCTGTCTGAAGGTTCGGGTCCGACGAGCTCTCCCTCGCCGGGCTCGCTCGGCTCATCTTCAGGCCCGACAAGCTCTTCCTCGCTGGCAAACTCCTCTCGCTCGGCAAGGCTTGCCGCCTCTGCTGCCTCTGCCTCCTCCACGGTGAATCCAAACTCACCCGCGGCAGCGGCTGCCGCCGCCTCTTCCAGCCTGGTGGCGATGCGCTGCATCTTCGCATCGGTGGTGTCGCGGGTGAGGCTCTTCTGCTTGTCGGCGCGGACCGGCACTTCTACCAAGCCATCAAAAAAATCCCGCACGACGTCGTCTGCAGGCTCTTGCCAAGTCGGGACGATTCCGTGCGAGTCGCACAGCGGCATCATTGCGCGGATGTGGTCGAGCACGGAGTTGTTGCACAATGGAACCACACCCCTCGGTAACATGAATGGATGTTGAGGATCGCGCTTGAACAGCTCCAAGAGCATCGCATCCAGCTCCAGGACGGTGAAGTTGAAGTTGAGGCCAGGGCGCAGCCTCATGATATCCGCCGAGTTCTGGAACTCCCAGGCAGGTCTCCTCCTCTCCTGCAGGGGGGCGATGCGGCGGCGAAGAAAATCTACGCCAACGGCGCCTATGGTGAGCCCGGCAAGCCTGAGGCGTAGGATCCGGGTGACGGCAATCTTCAGCCTGTCGTCTTCCGGGGCCACATTGCTCCAATCATTGCCACGCACTATTGGGGCTTGGCGCAGGGCAGTAAATGGCTGCGGGTTCTCCTCGACAATCCAGCACCACTCTGCTCTCCATTCCTCCCACTTGCTGCGGAGCTCTCCCTCCAGATAAGCTTCTTTCTTGCCGACTCTCGAGATCCAGGCGATCCCGCCGGCAAGAGGCTCTCCTCTCTCGACTCGGGGCATAAAGAAGTGGCGAAAAAGGGCTATGTTTGGGTGGACTCCGACAAAGTTTTCGCAGAGATGTGCGAAAACTGCCATGGTCAGAACGGCGTTGGGGGTGAAGTCAAGGAGGAGGAACCCGTAGGTGTTCATGATGTCACAGAAGAATTCAGAGAAAGGCGGGCAGAGCCCACAGTAGAAGAACAACGTGAAGAAGGGATACCCATTCGGAGCCAGTCTCGAAGCGGTAGCCGGGAGTACCTTCGTGCACGGATGCGCTCGCATCTCCGTCGACCAGAAGAGATAGTAGTACTCCCTCAGCTCCTTTGCGTCAAACTGAGGGGGGAAGATGGCCCACTCCTTTCGCAGCGTCGCGAGCCGCTGCGCCTCGGCCGACTTCACGCCCTTCCCCTTGTCGGCTTTCGGAGCCATGGCGGAGGCGGTGGGGGAGATCGACGGCGTTGGTGGTGCTGGTGGCAATGGGGGGCGGAGCGCTGCTCTCTTTCAGCTTCGGGAAGAAGGAGGGAGCGGCGGAGATTTGTGAAAATGGAGCAACAACCGGCGAGATGGGCGAACTGCCCCTGTTTCCCCTGCTTATAAAGAGGGAGGTGGCGGACGTTTCGTCCTTCCGAATAAACAAACCACCCACGATCTCTCCCACGACGCCGCATTCGACGCGTGCTGTTGGGGGAGGGCGCGGTGGATACGGAGTAAGATACGGTGTAACCCAGGCCGCGCGTGCCCGTGCCCTGTTTTGGGCCTGGCCCAACAGCGCTCGGCACCGTGTGTGGCCCAGGCCCGGGGGCTCCTGTCGGTGTACTAGAGTAGGGGTACCCTAGTATCCCGAACTTGTGCACGGGCAGTTGCAGCACCCCACGGCAAGGCTTGCTGGGTGACCGCCAAGGTCCTCCGTGGTTCCTTTGGAGCCATTCAAGAACAAAGTATTCAAGCCAAGGAGACAAGGCCCCGGCAAGAGGAGCTTGCCGGGAAGGCCAACCAAGACATTGCAAGGAACTTGCCGCGACGCGCCACGCGTCCCGGCAAGGCCCGGTGAGCGACAAGCTTCCGGACGCGACAAGACAACGACCGCGGCAAGGCGCTTGCCGCGGCAGGCTACCACTCTGTACCCACGCTCCAGCACATCCACCAACGTGTCACCTGGGGTCTTTCCAGGCGCGCGTGGCAGGAGGCTGTGCAGCCAGCGGTGCGAGGTGGCGAGCGACGTTGACAAGATCGCCATCATGGCAGGCGGTGGCGCCCCTGACGGTCCTTTTTGCACTATTTGGGCGACGCAGACGGGCATTCAATGCCCTTGTCCCCTGCCGTCAGGGTTAGGTAGGATGTACTGTGCAGGTAGCTGTACCAACCACCCCTCTTTTTCCATTTTTACCCTTGTCTACGTTGCCACCTGTCGGTGACCCCTTGAGCATATAAAAGGAGGCCCATGCGCAACGTAGATGGGGGTTCGTTCGGTTCGAAACCAGAAAACACTCACGCTCGGTCTCGTTAGCAGCTCGAGTGTACTGTAGCACTCAGCGCTCCCGAGCAAGAACTCAATACAATCATACAAGCAGCAGTAGGAGTATTATCTCTCCGGAGAGCTCTGAAGCTGGGTAAACTGCTCGTGTGCTTCGCCTCGATCTGCTCTTCGTGCGATCTCCGCCCCCCGCCGAACCGAAAGGGGCCCGGTCCGCCGGCCCCATAGGTGTTCGTGGATCAGCTTCCCCGACATCTGGCCGTAGATATGCGCGAGTAGGCAGTCAAGACCCCGCCCGTATGTACGTACGTGGCCGTATTTTCTTTCTTGCACACTGGTCGCTGTATGTACATGTACTACGACACGTGCGCGCCTCTACTACGACACGTGCGTTCCTCTACGTCGACCAGTATGTACGTACACGTTCGTGACCAGAATGACAATGCTACGTACGCTTCGACCAGGTGGGTCCCGACTGTCAGGCACTTTCTTGCATGCGAAGATGTAGCTGGTGGGTCCAAGCAGTTAGGGGGCGAATCGTTTTTTTGCCCGGACGCACTTCCTTGCGTGCGAAGATGTAGCTGGTGGGTCCCAACAGTCAGGGGGGGAACATTTTTTTCCTGAAGTACGGTGGCCCGTCCGGTGGGTCCCTGTTGTCAGGTGGAGGAATAATTATTTTGCGCGTAATAAGGAGGCACTTCCTTGCAGCTGCCGTGGACCCAGCTGTCAGCCTCTCCATGTACTGTACTCTTCCGATGGAAGTCAGTCATTGACCACATTGACCACGCCGCGCTGAGAGCACCATAGCGGTGGACGACGTCGAGGCCTAGGAAGGGGACAACGCGGAGCCGGGGAAGACGCGACAGTGGATGCCCACACGGAGAGGAGTACGAGGGTTCACTGGTTCCGCTGCAGTGTGAGGCTACCGTCGCCGCAGAATAACAGGGGGTGTGGGTGAGAGGAGGGATGGCCTGGCCAGCGGTGGGAGTAGTAGGGGGCGGTAAGGCCTCCGTGGCAGCATAGCCGACCATGGGAGGCAGGAGCAGGCGGCACGACCAGCGCTGCTTTGGGTGGCTGGAGCAAGAAGACCAGAGGTTGAAGAAGCACAACGACCGTTGGATGGACATCGTACGGTCACTGCAGCTAGAATCGTTTATCTTGACTAAGTTGACAAAGCCCTTGGTACGCGTCAACTTAGTAGGCCCACGGGTCAGCTTCTGAAACGGTGCGATCCAGATGTCAGGGGGAGGAATTATTTTTTGGGCGGGTGAAACTATAATATCTGAGATTGAAGAAGAAGCATGACATCTGTTGGATGGACATCCAACGGCCACTGCTGCTAGAACCGTGTGTTGACTATAAGTTGACAAAGCATTGCATACGTGTCAACTCTTTGTTTTTGAGGGAACGCGTCAACTTAGTAAGGCCACAAGTATGTGGCAGAGAACTTATAGCCCATTTGAGATTTGTAAGAATGTGCAGCCCATTTTTGAATTCTAATGGAATTTACTACAACCCATTTACTGTTTGTTAAAAGTACAGCCCATTTCAACCAACCGTTCAAAACAGATTTCAATAAAATTTCCCACATTTTGATGGGATCCGAAATATTTTTATCCCGAAATTTCTAGTCAGATTAAATACAATTTCAATGTAATTTTATATTACATAAAAATCCAACGAAACATTGCGCGTGCAAAAATTAATGAAATTAAAATTTGCAATATCCAAAAATAATATTTTATAAAGTAATTACGTGTTTGGTGCATTTTTTTATAGTTACTACCCAGTTTTCATAATTACATCACATTTATTATTTCTTAAAGCCCATTTTCTTGTTAAGCCTAATGCATCCCTCCTAGGAAAGATTTCCATCCCAGCGGGGTGGAGAATAACAACTTGACCTTGCCTAAGTATTCCTAAAAAAAGTATAGTTGGGCTAGCCATTTTCAGCTTGAAAAAAATTAATATCTAGGCTGGATATCTGGCCTGGGCTACACGAGCCACCACCTGCCCAGTTAATACCCTGCTCTCTCCTCTGATCAACAATAAAAACATCGCTCAAGAAAAACTCTGTAGTGCTCACACCTCAAAAACACAAATACTGCTCGAGCTGCTTGGTCCCAGCTGTCGGCCGTTCCTTGTGCAATTCTCTCGTTTATTGACTACATAGGTTGACAATGGTGTGGGACCGTGATGTCAGGAAACCAGGAGGAAGCAAAAACAAATATAGTTTTATATAATAAGGAGGCACTTGCGTACGTGTGGCTATGGCCCTGGTGGGTCCCCACTGTCATCCTCTCCAAGTAAAGTCATCTCCTCATCCTCATGTCTGTTGACCATGTTGACAATGCGAGACGGCGGTGCCACAGCAAGCACAACAAATCGAAGGATGACGGAGAGGGCCTCGCGGGCCCTACGGATGGTCTGATACAGCGCCCCCTGCTCATTCGGGAAACCAGGATCATAGGGCCACTTGTCCGCGATGGCATTGTTGTTCGCTTGTCACCGGTGCTCGTTGAGGAGACGGGGGTTGCACCACAGGTCCTCCTGCGTTGGTAGCTCTTCTGCCATTAGGGCGTCGAAGTGCAGCCGCACCTGCTCTATGGTGAACACGGCATGATTCGGCTTGGATAGTGGTGCCGGCTCCTGGTCGGAAGCTACGTCCATCGTCTGATTGTCGCCGCTTAGCTCGCGAGCTCGCTGGCGAGCCAGCATGTCCGGCTGCTGGACCAACCCGCTGCCAAGCACGAGTCTGACTGCCCTGGCCCACCCAGACCGCCTCCCTCGCCCGCGCGCGCTTCCCGCCTGAAACGGCCAGCGACGCCCGCCCTGCTTCCCAGTGCAGGCGATTGCTCCGCCTTCAAACGACCCAAGTGCCATCCGTCCGTCCGTCTGCCGCCCACATTAATGATACGCGGTTGCCGAGGCGGCTACTCCGGCGCCACATGTCCATCCCTCTGCCGCCCACCATTGCTATATAAACTGCTGCGCCGGCCATAGCTGCAGTCATCCGCATCCGTTCCCTTTCTCCTGTCCACACCACTACTGCCCACCATGGCTTCCTCGCGCTCCAGTGCTCTTCGGGACGGGTGGATGACAGACCACAAGGAGATGGCAGCCATTGCTGCTGACTGGCTGGCCGACAGGCAGCCGGAGGACGACGACGTCCCAATGGAGAACATGGCAGTCGACGATCTAGCGCCAACCCCCTTCTTCCGTGCCATCCTCGCTGGTGCATTGCACCATGACCATCGGCGAGGCCCGTGCCCAATACATGGACACGATGAGGCTGAAGCGTGAGGAGCAGTTCCGGGAGGTGCAGGCCGACGCCACCTACAACCACCATCTCCTCCAGGAGCACCTGCAGGCGGAGGAGCAGATCACCGCGGAGCAGGCGGAGCATGAGGCGCTGCTCGACTCGTACCGCTCCGCCCGTGAGGGCTGCCTCGAGCGCCGGCGGTACCACATGCAGATGGCGGAGGTTGCGGCCGCCTACAAAGAGGGCGATGAAGCAGGCGAGGCACTATTTGGCGAGACCGAGGACGAGGAAGAGGACAATGCCGGCTCCGACGAGTCCCCGCTCCGCTGGCGTCGATGATGCCCTGCTCCGCCGAGGCCTCGCGGTGCCAACAACGAGGCAGAGGACATCGCCGGCTCCGCCGAGGCCCCGCCCCGCCAACAATGAGGCAGAGGACATCACCAGCTCAGCCAAGGCCCCACCCAGTCGGCAACGAGTGGGAGGATTTCCCCCGCTCCGCCGAGGCGCCGCCCGCCGGCAATGAGACAGAGGACATCGCCGGCTCCACCGAGGCCCGGCCCTGCCGGGGCCGAGGCAAAGGCCCTACTCCGTCGAGGCCCCGCCCCGCTGCCAACGAGGCCGCCCCACACAGAAAACAAGGAAGAGTAGAACACGGTAGGTCGCCGCCGCTCAGGTCCAAGTAAGGCCACCACTGCTACCCTCCAGTTGAAGCCAAGCTAGGCGGGTTGAACATTGACGGCCGATTAGCTTCTTGGCGGCGACGTGGAGTGGGAGAGCGATGTTGGAGAAGGACGCTGCTTCTACTTAACTACTGGTGTAGTTGGCTGACTGACACATGGGCCCAATAGGCATCTGGGCCACATGTTAGTTACGCAACTACATGTGGCACCCCGGCTCAGAGCGACCGGTTTACCTTGCATTGCCAGCCCAGAGACCTTGTCTTCTGGCAACACACAACAACATGGCACAGAAAAACAACCGCTTTATTTGTGCTAGCGGAGCATAGTTTATATTACAACAGTTAGCGAGGCCAAGCGGCACACACGGTGCAGCTGAACAATATGTACATTATTTAGTGAACATAAAGGGGCCTCGATCATGACAACTACTTGGCAGCGGAACAACGTCGTAGCAGGACTCCATAGCACAAGGACACCAATGTGGACACAGTCTAGACTCGGACAGCACTCCTTCCCAACGAGACTTTCCTGAAATCTGGCATGACACGCCAGGTCAGTACATTGAATGTACTTGCAAGCTCACAATAAGCATAAACATAATGACAAACAATATCATGATATTTAACCATTTAATCAACAATGCAACCATACATCTAAGATGCTGTGGCTATGTTCAACTAGTACTTGTTCCACGGACGTGCTTATAGGACGTGATCATTTCCAGACCACAAACATGATAATCTCTAAAACACACTTGTGATCCTTTCGCAAATCACCACCCGACCAAGCCATGGCCTATGATCCTTACGACGATCATAACCCGACCAACTCTTGGCCCGTGATCCTTACGGCGATCACAACCCGACCAACTCATGGCCAAACTCAACATGATGGCCTCACTGCCATCCTTAGTACAAACTTAGTGTGCATATTTTATTAAGTGTTGACCCATGGTGTACCCTACTTTCGAGCATGTCCGTAACCGTGGACTTGGCTATCGATAGATTAAAAACACTCTGCAGAGGTTAGTACACTGTACCCACACTACAGAACCCATGGCCTTGCACTCCCATCCGGGTGGACCAACAGCGTTCCGACGAAACCATTTCATTGCCATGACACTCTCCCGGCCATTCTGACTCAGACCCCATCGGGCTAGTCATGGGTGGCCCCGTGTCTACCTCCAGACACCACGACCACCATCGTGGCCACGATCCACTCTGGGATCCGGTACCAAAACTTAGCTTAACAACGGGCTCACAAGGTTATGCTTGCCTACCGGGCCAGGGTACAGCACGCCCATAACCTTCCCTAAATGGAGGCATCGACCAGAGGCACGACAATGAAACGCATTAAGGCCGTCCCATACCGGCAAATGTGGTTGCACTGGGAAAGACTCATTTCAGCGGCACCATGACCCGGTCAACAACATATTCAAGTTGAGTTATTAATCAGGTTCAACTTAATGTGAAAATAACTGGTGCCATAATGCCATACTATGCATCACTTAACATATGCATCACATAACCATGCAAACAACTGAATCAACCACGCTCCTACGGAGCCATCATCAACTCATGCTACTACTCTGGTTAAGATCACACCTCACTTATACAAGAATCATTACTAGCAATCTCATCATTTTTCATTATGAAAAAATAATACTTTAACTAATTATCAAATTCTATGACCATATCATTTATTCATCATATGCAACTAAGTTCTCCTTAGCTAACCAACAAGATTCACTTCAAACATTCTGTAGCTCAAGTATTTTAACATGACAAGCATTTAAGAGAATATAATCAATATATAACTAATTTAAATGCATAAATATTCATAAGTTTAAGTAGGAAAATCACAAATATTGAAGTGGCACTATGAAAATGTTACTGTGGCTTGCCTTAGTGCTGATGAGGTTCACAAAGCTCCTGGTGATCCTCAAGACAAGCTGTCTCTTCTGAAAATATTCAAAACCACAAAAAGAAAATATCAAGAAACCTTCTGAAAATTGCCAGAAAATCTAGACAGCAAGGAAAATCCCATCTTTTGGGTGCTGTTGGATTTTTGGACTCAGAACACAATGCAAAAAGAATCAATGCATTTGGACTTATAGATAAAAAGTTATGGCCATTTGAAGTTTCCTGGAATTTAAATGAATTTGAAATAATTAAATAGGGGGGGGGGGTGAGGTCGAAAGCGTAAACTCCCGGGGTGGCACCACTCATACCGCTTCACATGCGTAATGAGTGGCTGACTAGCGGGCCTCGCTAGTCAGGCTAGAGAGGGGAGAGGGAAACAGAGGGAGGCGGCGCTTCGCCGGAGCTCACGCCGGCGGTGAGGCTTCTTGGAGCCAAACGAGAGGGAAGGATCGACAGAGAAGATGATTGCGCACCTGCCCGTACCCGTAGCATAGCTAACGGTGGCCGGACGGCGTAGGATTTGACCTCTCGAGCGGAGACAGACAGCGGAGGTTGCCGGAGATGAGGAAGACGACGGCTTGGGGCGGCTCCAGGGGCTCCAGGGGGTTGGGTTGGCTTCACGGAGGAGAGGCGGAGGCCCTGGCGGGGTCGCCTTTGCTTGGGAGGGGCCGGATCTGCGGGAACGATCCCAAGGGGATCACCGGCGAGCTCGGCTCTGGGACGGCAGCCCGCAGCCTGCCCGACCGGGATGCGGCTTCTACTAGCTCTAGGAGGAGGGGGAAGTGGCTGTGGTGCTCCAAGAGGCTGCGAAGGGGCTGCTTTTATAGGCGGGGCTGCGAGGAGGGCTCGGGCTCCGCCGGAGGACACCTATCCATGGCGCCCGGGGATGAACGGTGCCAGAGAGAGAGGAAGAAGACGACGGAGGTCACGCAAGCACTATGCGCGGGCACGGACGAGCACAGGAGCGAGGGGGAAAGAGATGAACACAGTGCGCGTGCACTGTGCCTTTGCCGGACCGTGCCCGTGCTCGCCGCGGCGAGCTCTGGCATCGGCGAGCGACAGGGGGGAGTTATGGAGGTGGAGACGAGGATGGTGGCGAGGGGTGGCATGCTCTGGCCGGCGGGGCAGCAAGCACGCGCTCATAAGAGGCGCTGGCAACGCACAGAGCGCACGTATTGCATGCCAGCACGCTCGGACGAATGCGGCCACCGTGTGGACCGTGACATCAGGCCACCTACGCACTAACAAAGATGTATGGCGTGTAGTCCTTAGTAAACTAAGATGTTACCACGGTTTGGTTAGGTTCCAGGTGCAGTAGAAGTAAAGTTGTGTTGCTGACAAGTTACTGGACAGTAACTTTGGAGAGTTACTGTGGTCAAACTACTGGGGTTCAAGGGCTGAGCTTTGGGGTTCTACTATCTCTTACTAAGGTAAATAAGCACAGGGAAAACCAGCTACAATGGAGCTAGTAAAAAGGTAGTTGCTGTAGAAACTACCATTTCTGCCCAGAAGTGACTTTATTTTCTGTAGCCAAAATATTCCAAGAAGTGGTGAAATATTTTTGCTCAAAAAGGTGCCCTAGGGTCCAAAGAATATTTAGGATTTTTCTCAGGATTTTTGGGGCAAGAAAAATTAGGGTTGCTTTGGAGCTCAAAGGGTTAGCTAGGGTTTTGGAGGCCAAAATGAATATTTTTCATTTAAGAAAAATATTCCAAGAAATATTGTTGGGTTGGCTAGGGGTGAAATGATGGTTGTGAGGAGAATAGGGAACACTTGGGTGAAAATCAAGGGGTACCCAAGTGATTAAGTCCAAATGAAATGATTCAAAACTACGATTCAAAACCAACTCAGCTGAAAATCAAGCAAAGAAGAAGAGGGCAAAAACCAGGCTATCACAAACCTCCCCCACTTAGAATGAATCTCGTCCTCGAGATTCAGTTGCTTGGGAAAACCATTCTGGATAACATGCCCTTAGAAATTCTTCTGACTCCCAGGTTGATTCTGACTCAGTATGATGCATCCATTGGACCTTGTAAAACTTTCGTGATTTACTGCGAGTGACCCTTTCCATTTGATCCAAAATTTTCACTGGCCTCTCTTCGTAGGTCAAGTCCTTTGCCAGCTCTATCTCTGCCAAATCGGTCTTTTTCTCGGGTGGTGATATGCACCGTCGCAGTTGTGAAACATGGAACACGTTGTGTATGTCTGACAGCTCAAGGGGCAATTCCAACTGATATGCCACAGCACCTACTCATGTCATAACGGGAAATGGACCAATAACCTGGGTGCCAGCTTTCCATGGGTTTGAAACCTTTTGATTCCTTTCATAGGCGTGACTCGAAGGTAGACATGTTCTCCGGGTTCAAAACTGATTTGCCGGTGCTTTGCATCGTAATAACTTTTCTGTCGCGACTTGGCCAATTACAATCTGTCTCAGATCTCCTTGACTTGCTTTTTGGCTTCCAGCATAAGATCTGTTCCAAAAATACGGCTATCTCCGGTTTGAGACCAATTTAATGGAGTGCGGCACCTACGGCCACACAAAGCTTCATATGGTGACATTTTTAAACTGGTCTGGAACCCATTGTTATACGAGAACTCGGCGTACAACAAGCAATCTTCCCATTGAGGTCCTTGGGCCAAAAACGGGTTCAGAGCATATCTTCGAGTATCTGATTTACTCTTTCTGTCTGCCCATCTGTCTGAGGATGATAGGCGGTACTGTATTTCAACTCTGTTCCGAGGGCTTGATGGAGACGGGACCAAAAAGCAGAGGTGAAAAGCGAACCTCAATCAGAAGTGATTGTTCGAGGAACTCCATGCAGACTGACAATTTTGGACACATACAGTCGTGCAAGCTCATCTGCTCGGTACGAAGTTTTGATTGGGAGGAAGTGGGCCACCTTGGTTAATGTATCCACTATGACCCATATCACATTATTGCCCCGTCGGGTCTTAGGTAGTCCTGCGATGAAATCCATACAGACATCGTCCCATTTCCATTGTGACACTGGCAGTGGTTGGAGAAGTCCGGCTGGTTTCTGATGTTCTGCCTTTACTTTATTGCATATGTCGCAACAGGCTACGAAATAAGCGATGTCTTTCTTTATTCCATCCCACCAAAATATTTGTCGAAGGTCTTCATATATTTTCGTACCTCCAGGGTGGATTGAATATGAGGATTTGTGGGCTTCAGACAAAATTTTCTGCTTTAGATCAGCTTGATTAGGCACACAAATCCTTCCCCTGAATCGGAGGGTACCGTACTGATCCTTCGAGAAATCAGAAGACTTGAGACGTTTCTGCAGATCGGCATCGCCCGATTGGGCTTCGCGAATTTCTTCCTCAAGAGTAGGGGTAACCTTCAGAATATTGGCAAGGTCAGCCTCAACTATGACCAGGTTGAGATGAGCTATCTCCTCTTTAAGTTCGGAAGGCAAAGATTCCAACAGGACGTTTAAACTGACGAGTTTTCGACTGAGTGCATCGGCAACCACATTGGCCTTACCCGGATGGTAATTTATTCCAAGGTCATAATCCTTGACCAACTCAAGCCATCTTCATTGACGGAGATTTAAATCCGGCTGAGTTTACCTTGCATTGCCAGCCCAGAGACCTTGTCTTCTGGCAACACACAACAACATGGCACAGAAAAACAACCACTTTATTCGTGCTAGCGGAGCATAGTTTATATTACAACAGTTAGCGAGGCCAAGCGGCACACACGGTGCGGCTGAACAATATGTACATTATTTAGTGAACATAAAGGGGCCCCGATCATGACAACTACTCGGTAGTGGAACAACATCGTAGCGGGACTCCATAGCACAAGGACACCGATGTGGACACGGTCTAGACTCGGACAGCACTCCTTCCTAACGAGACTTTCCTGCAATCTGGCATGACACGCCAGGTCAGTACATTGAATGTACTTGCAAGCTCACAATAAGCATAAACATAATGACAAACAATATCATGATATTTAACCATTTAATCAACAATG
Source organism: Triticum aestivum (assembly GCF_018294505.1). Lineage (NCBI taxonomy): Eukaryota > Viridiplantae > Streptophyta > Magnoliopsida > Poales > Poaceae > Triticum > Triticum aestivum. The sequence goes on from NC_057807.1 coordinate 415,657,948, forward strand.
CAACCATACATCTAATAGGCTGTGGCTATGTTCAACTGGTACTTATTCCACGAACGTGCTTACCGGACGTGATCATTTCCAGACCACAAACATGATAATCTCTAAAACACACTTGTGATCCTTTCGGCGATCACCACCCGACCAATCCATGGCATATGGTCCTTACAGCGATCATAAACCGACCAACTCTTGGCCCGTGATCCTTACGGCGATCACAACCCGACCAACTCATGGCCAAACTCAACACGATGGCCTCACTGCCATCCTCAGTACAAACTTAGTGTGCATATTTTATTAAGTGTTGACCCATGGTGTACCCTACTTTCGAGCGTGTCCGTAACCATGGACTCGGCTATCGATAGATTAAAAACACTCCGCAGAGGTTAGTACACTGTACCCACACTACGGAACCCATGGACTCGCACTCCCATTCGGGTGGACCAACAACGTTCCGACGAAACCATTTCATTGCCATGACACTCGGCCATTCCGACTCAGACCCCATCGGGCTAGTCATGGGTGGCCCCGTGTCTACCTCCAGATACCTCGACCACCGTCATGGCCATGATCCACTCTGGGATCCGGTACCAAAACTTAACTTAACAACGGGCTCACAAGGTTATGCTTGCCTACCGGGCCAGGGTACAGCACGCCCATAACCTTCCCTAAATGGAGGCACCGACCATAGGCACGACAATGAAACGCATTAAGGCCGTCCCATACCGGCAAATGTGGTTGCACTGGGAAAGACTTATTTCAGCGGCACCATGACCCGGTCAACAACATATTCAAGTTGAGTTATTAATCAGGTTCAACTTAATGTGAAAATAATTGGTGTCATAATGCCATACTATGCATCACTTAACATATGCATCACATAACCATGCAAACAACTGAATCAACCACGCTCCTACGGAGCCATCATCAACTCATGCTACTACTCTGGTTAAGATCACACCTCACTTATACCAGAATCATTACCAACAATCTCATCATTTTCCATTATGCAAAAATAATATTTTAACTAATTATCAAACTCTATGACCATATCATTTATTCATCATTTGCAACTAGGTTCTCCTTAGCTAACCAACAAGATTCACTTCAAACATTCTGTAGTTCAAGTATTTTAACATGACAAGCATTTAAGAGAATATAATCAATATATAACTAATTTAAATGCATAGATATTCATAAGTTCAAGTAGGAAAATCACAAATATTGAAGTGGCACTATGAAAATGTTACTATGGCTTGCCTTAGTGCTGATGAGGTTCACAAAGCTCCTGGTGATCCTCAAGACAAGCTGGCTCTTCTGAAAATATTCAAAAACACAAAAATAAAATATCAAGAAACCTTCTGAAAATTGCCAGAAAATCTAGACAGCAAGGAAAAATCCCGTCTTTTGGGTGCTGTTAGATTTTTGGACACAGAACACAATGCAAAAAGAATCAATGCATTTGGACTTATAGATAAAAAGTTATGTCCATTTGAAGTTTCCTGGAATTTAAATGAATTTGAAATAATTAAACAGGGGGGGGGGTGACATCGAAAGCGTAAACTCCCGGGGCGCCACCACTCATACCGCTTCACACGCGTGATGAGTGGCTGACTAGCGGGCCCTGCTAGTCAGGCTGGAGGGAGGGGAGAGGGAAACAGAGGGAGGCGGCGCTTCGCCGGAGCTCACGCCGGCGGTGAGGCTTCTTGGAGCCAAACGAGAGGGAGGGATCGACGAAGAAGATGATTGCCCACCTGCCCATACCCGTAGCATAGCTAACGGTGGCCGGATGGCGTCGGATTTGACCTCTCCAGCGGAGACAGAGGGCAGAGGTTGCCGAAGATGAGGAAGACAACGGCTTGGGGCGGCTCCAGGGGCTCCAGGGGGTTGGGTTGGCTTCACGGAGAAGAGGCAGAGGCCCTGGCGGGTCGCCTTGGCTCAGGAGGGGCCGGAGCTGTGGGAACGATTCGGAGGGGATCACCGGTGAGCTCGGCTCCGGGACGGCAGCCCGCGGCCTGCCCGGCCGGGCTGCGGCTTCTACTAGCTCTAGGAGGAGGGGGAAGTGGCTGTGGTGCTCCAAGAGGCTGCGGAGGGGCTGCTTTTATAGGCGGGGCAACGAGGAGGGCTCGGGCTCCGCCGGAGGACACCTGTCCACGGCGCCCGGCGACGAACGGTGCCAGAGAGAGAGGGAGAAGACGACGGAGGTCACAGAGGGACTGTGCACAGGCGCGGACGAGCACATGAGCGAGGGGGAAAGAGACGAACACAGTGCACGCGCACTGTGCTGTTAGCCGGACCGTGCCCGTGCTCGCTACGGCGAGCTCCGGCATCAGCGAGCGACAGGGGGGAGTTATGGAGGTGGAGACGAGGATGGTGACGAGGGGTGGTACGCTCTGGCCGGCTGGGCATCGAGCACACGCTCAACAGAGGCGCTGGCGACGCGCAGAGCGCGCGTATTGCATGCCAGCACGCTCGGACGAAAGCGGTCACCGCGTGGACCATGACATCAGGCCACCCTACGCACTAACAAAGATGTCTGGCATGTAGTCCTTAGTAAACTGAGTTGTTACCACGGTTTGGTTAGGTTCCAGGTGCAGTAGAAGTAAAGTTGTGTTGCTGACAAGTTACTGGACAGTAAGTTTGGAGAGTTACTGTGGTCAAACTACTGGGGTTCAAGGGCTGAGCTTTGGGGTTCTACTATCTCTTACTAAGGTAAATAAGCACAGGGAAAACCAGCTACAATGGAGCTAGTAAAAAGGTAGTTGTTGTAGAAACTACCATATCTGCCCAGAAGTGACTTTATTTTCTGTAGCCAAAATATTCAAAGAAGTGGTGAAATATTTTTGCTCAGAAAGGTGCCATAGGGTCCAAAGAATATTTAGGATTTTTCTCAGGATTTTTGGGGCAAGAAAAATTAGGTTGCTTTGGAGCTCAAAGGGTTAGCTAGGGTTTTGGAGGCCAAAATGAATATTTTTCATTTAAGAAAAATATTCCAAGCAATATTGTTGGTATGGCCAGGGGTGAAATGATGGTTGTGAGGAGGAGGGGGAACACTTGGGTGAAAATGAAGGGGTATCCAAGTGATTAAGTCCAAATGAAATGATTCAAAACTACAATTCAAAACCAACTCAGCTGAAAATCAAGCAAAGAAGAAGAGGGAAAAAACCAGGCTGTCACACTGCACCTGCAGTTAATCACTGAAGCTTCTGTTCGGCTCAGCCGGATACAGGTGGGTAGCTTCGGTTAATTAATTATACCTCCAATGCATGCCTTTTTAGTTGAAGAATGAATGAAATGTAATGAAATCCGACTTGTTTATATGAAATCCGACCATGTATGAATGAATTTATTTTGATTAGTTCGAATTCTTGTATCACTGGCATTGGATGAACATTCAAAACAATACGTACTAGCATTATTCCCAGGGTGATCACCTCGTTTGCAGCAGTTTCACATGTACTCCCTCCGGTCCTTTCTAGTCTGCATACAAGTTTTGTCTGCAGTCAAAGTATCTCTACTTTGACCAATCTTATAGAAAAAGGTATGGACTTTCACAATGTGCGAAGTAAAAAGGAACAGAAGGAGTACAAAGAGTTTGAGCAGCTTTTTAGCGTTCCTGTACATTGCAACCAAACACAGAGGCCTGGCAATTCATAGAGAACATTCAAAACAATCGATGATTATGCATCTCAGCGATTCACATGTCAGAGCCAATATATTACTTCACAACTAAAGATTAAATAAAAAATTGATCGATGCTGCTGACAGCAAAGGGCGTCCCATTCGAAAATATCAAACGCATGTCTTCTTGCTAACATCAATGAGCAAAATTTGACAAGGTTGTCCCATTCCAAAATTGTCAACTGCCTACGATTGTGGAATGGGCAGGGTTTGTCATCAGTTCGGACATTGACATGGCACCTAGTGCTAAATAAACTAGCTGTTCTTTTTGTGCAGGTCCACCAAAATCAACCAAATTCGTGCGTAGCTTGTATGATTTTGCCCTTATATGTTGCAACGCCTTGAACTTATCGGCACCTCCTTTCTTGTGGTGGAAATGAATGATTTGATGTATTCATGAACATTTTGTGCAGTTCCTATTGAAATCAAGCTGAGCACCCCTGTTTGCACAAATACAAAAAGGTGATTAGTATAAAGCAAACTGTACTATGAGTTGACAGTTTAAACAGGCACCTACATGGTCCATGTTGAGCACACTTTTAGAAAAATGGAACTCACCGGAAAGAATCCTAGAACAACATTGTACTTGCGCATCACAGCAAGAAAATGGAGATTTGTCAGTCCTTCTAAGCTGAAGTTAGTTTGGTCTTGTGGGGAGTAATGTAACCATCCTTCAACTGCTCCTTCGGAACCATCTTTTGCTATCTACTGTGGTGGCCATGCTTACTATATACTCCTCGATTAGTTTAATGTTTCCAACATATTGTGCAGTTCCACTAAAATATATGGTATCTTCAAAGAAGATCCCTGTTTGCACAACTAGAGATTATTACGTATTACATTAAGAGTGGCATCAAATCAGTGGCAAAACAATTGCTCGTTCCAGCCATAGTAATAAATTAAGATGCAAAACTATATCATTACTTGTGTCATCACAGGTCCAGTGCTTCATTACAGCACTGGGACTTGATTTTTGTTTTTCTTCCGCTTGTTCTTCCCCTTCATCACTTGGTTCAATAACAGACAAGCTTCGCCTTCAATGTAAGATTTGGCATGTCAATTAGGGAGCACAAGTATAACACTAAACAATGACATTAATTTTTTGATGAAAGTGGCAAAATACAGGACAACAGTTGTGAAATATCCTTATCTTACCTCAATGGGATATTACGGCGCACATACAGATTGGAAGTCTTGTTTCCATTTGTGCAGTTCACTAAAATCAAGCAACATTACCGTACAAGTAGCACAACATATGAAAGCACACTGCAGAATCATGTGAAAGAAGGCTAGTACTGACCTCTCATGACGCAGAATTCAAACAACTCACAAGAAGAAGATCTGAACCAAATTTGCCAACATGGATAGGAAGTAAGATCTCCTCCTGTGCAGTTCCACTAAGATCAAGCAATCAAGCAACATTGCCGGTGTGACATTTTGGTCGAACTGCACAAAACGCTCTTAAAACAAAAGTGTTTTGTGCAGTGCAACAGAAGGTCACAATGGCAACGAGGTGAAGTAGATAACCATGTTTACACAGAGGTGCAAAGGAAACAACTAGTGCTCAATAACGGTGGATGACACAGAAGCCAACCAAAAGAAGCATCTACCTTATCTAAATGGGAAAGAAAGCAAGACAGTAGCATTTCTCAAATGGCGGCATTGATTAATATTAACAGAGAGATTATATTAACAATAAAATTCATTAAACATGCAATTTGCTTTTAACTGTGGCATTGCATCAATTTTCCAGCGGCATTATTAGAGGGTGTTTGTTTATAGGGACATTTTGGTGTAGGGACTAAAAAACTCTGTGTCGGTCCCATCTAAACCAAGCAGGAGGGACTTTTAGGGACTAAAAGTGGGAATTTGGGACTAAAGAAAGAAGACCCCGAGGGAGAGTCTTTTTGGGACCTTTTCCGACAGCTGCCCCTGCCACGCATCGCACCTTGTCTCTATTAGTTCATTACTAGGGGTAGCATGTCATTTAATAACCTCTAGTCCATGTTTAGTCCATGGAACCAAGCAGGTAGGGACAAGGAGTTTTTAACCAAACAGGGCCTTAGATTAACAACAGCTAAAGAGTTGCACGGGACAGTGGACGCACCAGCACCATGTGCATCTACCAATGTACTGGGGTGATGCACAGTCTGTTGCAACAAAGAACAAACAACCAAGGAGAATATTTGTGTTGGTCCCAGTTTTGTTATCTTTAGGCACCTTTCCCTATGTGAGCGCAACAAATCTAGTCCTGCTCAAACTCTGCAGCCTTGTCCCCCAGAACAAAAGATTAGTTGGTTACAGATGTGCGTATTGCATTTGTCATTGTTTTCCCTTTTCGACCAACGTAGGTGCTGGATAGCCAGTCTGTACTAGTACTTCCCCTTTCTTTCCCCTTTGAACCACGTCCTAGATTTATGCTATACAACTTTCCCCACTACTTTCCCCCATTCCTTACCTCTTTGAACCACATCTTAGATTCATGCGATACAACTTTCCCCAATACTTCCCCCTTCCTTTCCTTTTTGAACCACGTCCTAGATTCATGCTATACAACTTTTCCCACTACTTTCCCCCATTCCTTTCCTCTTTGAACCACGTCCTAGATTCATGGTATACAACTTTCCCCACTACTTTCCTGTTTGATCCAACACCTAGATTCGAGTGCAGAAGCGGAAAAAGCCCACATGCAGCTAGAGCAATGCATGTGGAATAAGTAAATTATACCTTAAGGTTCTTGGGGTGTGGTTCGGTGGGCAACCGGAGGCCGTTCGGCCCACACTATGTACGGTGGCAAAGAAGAAGGGGTCAGAGGCCCTCCCGCGCCGCCGCTGGGTGAAAGTGAACAGCTATGCCAGTAGTGGATTCCCTCCCTTGCCGACGGCGACACCGTTAAGCCTCCTTCCCTTCCCAGCGGACGGATCCTGCCGGCTCTTTGACCAGCAGTGAGGGGAGAGAGAGAGGCCAACGAAGTCTTGTTTAGTTTTGGAGAGGGTGAGAGAGTGTGAAGAGAGCAAATACAAGCGCTGAGGCTCCAGCGTGCATATATATACTGGAGAGAGAGTGTGAAGAGTGCAAACCCTAGAAAACAAGCGCTGAGGCTATATCTTATACGTGATGAGGTTATTATACGGTCACTACAAGATCGTATAGCTCCGTATCCATCCATTTTGACCAGTCAAAGAATCCTCCTGGCACGAATTATTCTCAAGTGTAGTTATCGAACCCGAGACCTCAAGTTTGATGAGCGAACAGGCTAACCAGCTACACAACCCTCCCATTATGTTCAATGAGAGGAAAATAACCTTTTATACATTCTTGCATTCGTGTGACAAGCATGCCGTGTTTTTTGTGTGTGTGGGAGTCATTGGGATTTAAATCATAACCATGTCATGTGGCTTTGGTGGTAAGACTATCCATAGTGGTGCAGAAATAATGCAGCCTTAGTCACCTTACCTCTCTCCACATAGTACATTGGGTCCCACCAGTCAGAGGGTGAAACAAACAAATTAATAAGAAAAATTAAAAGCGCCAGCGGTGTGTCTTACCTCAGACATCTCGCTACTGCTCGTGAACACTGTCCAGTTTATCCCTCTGTTCGCTCATGTACTATTTTAAGTGAATCCTTATTATAACATGCACACAATTTTGGGCACTTGTATTCGACATAAGTCAGTGTGCCACCATATCTCGTACTACTCCATCCGTCTAGGTGTGATAACTCACGTTAGAAGGTGTAGCGGTACCAATGTGCAAGCAGATTGGAGGAGAAGGATAAACTTGGCCGGTCATTCCTCCAATCAAAGCCCTGATTTGTGTCTCTAAACGCAACAATTAATCCAGACAACTAAGAGATGTCGTTTTAGCTACCATGCAGGGCCACATATTAACTCGCATGCAAGACGACTTTGATTTCTTGACTGATCAACGTGTAGTTGCGCTCCATCCATTGGGTTTCCGGGGGAGATAACAAGGCAGAGTAAGGAGCGTTTGGTTACATTGCTTAGGCTGGTCATAGTTGTGAGTAACTTGGACTAGTAACATGCATATGTTACTAGTCTATGTTACTACTACGTGAAGTTTGCCATCGGAAGCGAGCCGATCTGGCTCTCCTGAGCTAGCAAGGTTTTTCTAGCCCACCCAAGCTAGCTGGCCCACAAAAGCTAACATATTTTAACAATTCCAAACGCCTAACCTTGCCTGGCTATGCTATAAGCTGTTCTTTCTAAGGATCCAAATGCTCCCTAAGTAACAACGCTCGCTAGCAACGAGGCCAGGAGGGGATTGAGATGTGAAGTTAATGGACGACGGCTAAACATTTTGGGAATATCTGATTTCTGCAAGATGACTTAACACCTAGATGGAGGGAGTACTACTCCTCAGTCTAGGTTTGATGGAATATTCATCACCTCTTCTCTTCTTGTACGTACTCCATTTGTATCTCACTTCCTGTGGCTTCACACTCGCACAATTTTCCTATTCTATGAACCTATGTGTGCGTGTGTGTGTGTGTGTGTGTGTTTAACAACATATGTGTGTGTTAGAGAGAGCGACAAATCGACCTACTCCTATAGAGAGATGGTGTGTAGTGTACGATTTTAGCCGCGAAGGTCGGTGCATCCTCTCGTTTCCGGGCCTCCGGTAGGGACAGGCGGACAACTGCCACGCCCGCTCCTGACCAGTCTGGCCCACCCAAAGCCCCTCCATTGCCCGCATGCGCTTCCTCCCTGAAACGGTCAGTGCCGCTCCAAAGAATCGGTGCCGCATTCATGCCCGGGCAGAGCGGACGCGACCTCTCACTGGCGCCTGTGTTGAAGGGAGAAGCAGATTCAAGAGTGATGGTTGCTTCGTCCATCCAACTTACTGTTGGGTCTATGTGATTTGACGGCTCATTGGTCATTATTACTGAGGTGGTAGGACTTCTGGATGTCCCACGCTTTCGGCGAAAGGAGGTACTACTAGATTACAATTTTCTCCATTCTTACAGCGGAGGAGTGCAAGAGCAGTGAAAACACGCAGGCTCAGTGATTACATGGCCCACCTCACACTATCACCATATTTTCTGGACTCCGTGCAACACCTAACTCTTTACATAGTACTCCCTCCGTTCCTAAATATAAGTCTTTGTAGAGATTCCACTAGGTGGATTACATACGGAACAGAATGAATGAATCTACACTTAAAATGCATCTATATACATCCGTATGTGGTTCATGGTGAAATCTCTACAAAGACTTATATTTAGGAATGGAGGAAGTACTAGTATAGTATGTGCTGTAATTTATCAGCGAGATAAATTTGTACAATGCTATGAAGCTTCCAGCTTATGTTACATGTATCTTGCATCCAAGGTTGCCCGTTGCAACATTTCATAAAATACAAAGGAGACTAACATGCATGCTATTGCATCTCAATGATTGACAGATCATAGCAAATATGTACTCCCTCCGTTTGTACTAAAGTTTGCATAAAGTTGAGACACTTATTTTGGAACAGAGACAACTAAAGAAAAGAAATGATCCATGTAGTCCCTAGCCCTTGAACAGTAAATCCTAACCAGGCTTTAATTTGCTGGCAACGTTCGAGCTTCCCAAGAAATGAAGTTTGCAACCTTTTGACCATTGGATCATTTTGTGCAGTTTCACCAAAATCGAAATGAGCATCCCTGTGGCAAAGAAATTGAAGAAGCGTGATTAGAATAAGATTACCGGGACTAGTTGATAAGACATAAACTCATCACAAATACAGTACGTAGAAGCCAGTAGAGGTATGTGCGGGGCAAAAAAGTAGAGAAATATCCACATGGAGTGATGTGGGCAGCTGGAGCAGTGTTGCAAGCCGGCTGTAAAGGGAGTTGTACCTGAGGGATGTCGGGACATAGCTCAACCTTGAGGAGGGCGGCGGGAGGCGGCAACTGCCCACGTCGCGGCAGTGAGCAAGGGACGAAGGCAACCTCACCGGCTTTGCGAGAGAGAATGGCGGGGACCCCTGATTGGGACATGTCGACAGTGGGTTTTCGCCATCGGCGACGGCGGCCGCATCTACACTAAGCATCCACCCCTTCCCCCGGCGGACGTGATCCATCGGGATGTTAGAGATGTGGCCACAGTCGTTTTGTGTGAGTGAGTGTGAAGAGAGCAACCCCAGCAAGCAACCGTGTAGGCTGGCCGGTCCTGACTATGTATATAGTGGAGCACTTTCATTTTCTCTCCATATGAACCTATTATATTGCATACACGCCACTGAAGAAAAAATAAAACTTTATTTATAAATGACGCGGCACCTACTAATCATTCTCCTATAAACCTTGCGCTTGCATCTCCAAAATATTAACCTTGCGATTGGCTCTTCGCCTCTTTGGGAAGTCGAGCAATAATGGTACTGCAGTATATATCATTCTGGCTATATGAGATTGAATGAATTGTTGCACGTCCACCACGTGGGCGAGGGTCGAGGGGCGAGGGAGAGTGCGTACTATTACGTCTGTTTCAAGGGGTGTTTGTTTCCAGGGACTTTTTAGTGTAGGGACTAGAAAAAGTCCCTCTTAGAGACTTTTTAACCAAGCAGGAGGGACTACTAGGGACTAAAAGTTGCTTTTTGGGACTAAATGAAGAAGACTCTCAAGGAGAGTCTTTTTTGGGACTTTTTCAACAATGCCCCTCCCTGCACCCATTGCCCTGCCACCCCATGGTGTTGTTTGGTTGTTATTTTTCTGTATACTAGGGGTAACATGGTCATTGAATAACCTCTAGGGAGGGACTAGGGACTTTTTAGTCTCTGAAAACAAACAGGGAGGGACTTTTGAAGGAGTAGGGACTTTTTAGTTGGGACTAGAAAAAGTCCTAGGACTTATGAACCAAACAAGGCCTCAATATGGACTACATCCAGAGCAAAATTAGTGAATCTACACTCTAAAATACGTCTATATACATCAGTGTTTGGAGTATGTACTAGTAGTTCATATTGAAATCTACTAAAGGACATATATATTCCAAACAATATGATAATCTCTCTAACCAAGGTAGGGATGAGGAGTAAACAGAGGGAGTAGTAAATTTTTCTCCTCGTCTTGCGAGCCACCGCGCGCGTGGGTGATGGAGCGGGCGTAAGGCGTACAATACTGCTCTGACTAAGCAAGTTTCACCGCATCTTGCGAGCCATCGCGCCCGTGAGCGGGGGAGACGGCGTACTAAGCAAGCTTCTCCTCGTTCTACGAGTTGACGAGACACATCAAAAGTACTCCAGTGTATAGAGCCTTGCCTCTAAGGTAGGCCCCACATGGTTTGCCTCTTTTTTTAACATAATGCGTCAAGTCGCAATTTGTTTGTTCACCTGTGGTAGACGACCCTCCCTCCATCAAGTGGACAACCAGTACACGTGTCAAATTACCACGTGGGCTGCCTTTTCGTACAGAAATGAGCTCCACCATGTACCACACGGGTGTGGTTGGGAAAGAGACAGGAGTACATGCGTCGTGCGTGCACCTCTTCTCTTCGTGCATGTCCCCCACCTACGTGGGCGTGTGTGAGAGAGATACAAACCTAGACAGATGGCATGTGCATTCGTGAGTGTTTTTTTGGGAGGGGGTTGATTTCATGAACGTATTTGTGGGAATATGTGTCGATGACATCTCAAACAAAAATTTGCATGTAATGTGTGTGAAATGGAGGCCTATCCATATCATATATAGAGGGCCGGGCGATCCCCGAGAAGAGAGGGAGGGGTCATAGATATCGATAGAGTTGAAGAGAGGATCAAGTGGGTGTGTGCGAGATCGATAAAGAGAGCCATCGAAATTGTGTGTGTGTGCAAGTCAAAGATATAGGGCGACTGACCTACCGGAACGTCAAAGGGCACAGGTCAAGTTTCCGTGTGGTAGGGAGACATGACTAGAGCGCTCGATGAATCGGTGTGTGTGTGGGAGGGGGGTGGGGGAGGGGTAGGCAGAGGGCTAACTATAGAGGTAGAATGACTCGTATATATGTTGAGAAGGAGAGACTCAGCTATGTCTTGAGGGAGATTGATCGACATCCATACATAACTGAAGGACGGGAAATAGGATGGGAGAGAGAGAGAGGGAGGGAGAGGGGTAGAGTGCTGGATGGGTGATGGAGTTGCTTCTCGAAGATGGCTGGAGAGGCCTACTAGACAAACTGAGGGTGGAACTGCAATATTATCAATAAGAGCGGGGATGTGTTTTTGTGTGTGCCTGTGCATGATAGATCTGTCGGGATGCATCCATGGATGATGAAGGGGAACCATGTGTTTGGTAAGCAAACCTAACTAGATCGGTAGATCAATTGTTGTTTCTCGGAGGAAGGGAGATACATAACTAATGAGGTAGATCAATTGACGCATGGGGAAAAACGAGTTATAAGGACCTAGCTAGCTATATGTATAGCGGGAGATCGGTCGGTGTACATCCATTTGTTAGAGGCAAATAAGGCCCAGCAAGACGGATAGACAGAGAGAATGGAGCTATGAGGTGGTGCGAGAGGCCCAGCTCCTAGCTAGATAGGGGGAGGAGTGTGCGGTTGTGAGATCGATGAAAATAGGGGCGAGAGTTTACACGTGTGTGGGACCGTATGAGATACATGAGGCAAGGACACATAAAGGAGGAGATTGAAGGTGCGTGTGTATGTTGTAGGCAGACATCGCTGGAGAGGTTTATCGATCGGTGTGTGTCGGAAAGGAGTTGGGGAGACTGTGGGAGAACGACCTAAAGAAAAAAAATGAATGTGCGCGATGGATAGAATGCCGAGGGAGGAGGAGGGCATGTGCATGCACGAGAGAAAGTTAGTGGTAGCTACAAAGGTTTAGAGGATTGTGTGGGTGCAAGAGACTAACAAAGATCATAATTTGATATGAAAGTGGATTCATATATTTGAATAGGAGATCATAGTGTTATAACACATGCATATACATGCATGAATATAGAGGTGATACGCGTGTTGCACATGTTATACAATTATGTGATAATGCATGGCATTTGCAACTCACAACTAAATGTCAAACAATCTAAACCATACTATACATCGAACAATCTCACATTTTATTTGAATTTGTGATAATGTGTGGCGGTTGTAGCTTACAACTAAATATCGAACAATCTAAACAATACTATATATCGAACATTCTCACATTTTATTTGAATTTGTGGTAATGTGTGGTGTTTGCAACTCACATCTAAATACTTGTAGGCGTAGGGGGCGGGGTGCTACCTCTTGAGCACTGCATTGGTTTTCCCTTGAAGAGGAAAGGGTGATGCAGCAAAGTAGCGTAAGTATTTCCCTCAGTTTTTGAAAACCAAGGTATCAATCCAGTAGGAGGCTCCTCAAAAGTCCCTCGTACCTACACAAACAAACAAGAACCTCGCAACCAATGTGATAAAGGGGTTGTCAATCCCTTCACGGTAACTTGCGAAAGTGAGATCTGATAGAGATAATAAGATAAGATAAATATTTTTGGTATTTTTATGATATAGATTGGAAAGTAAAGATGCAGATAAAAGTAGATTGGGAACTTATATGATAAAAGATAGACCCGGGGGCCATAGGTTTCACTAGTGGCTTCTCTCAAGATAACATAAGTATTACGGTGGGTGAATAAATTACTGTCGAGCAATTGATAGAAAAGTGCATAGTTATGATATTATCTAGGCATGATCATGTATATAGGCATCACGTCCGCAACAAGTAGATCGACTCCTGCCTGCATCTACTACTATTACTCCACACATCGACCGACTCCTGCTTGCATCTAGAGTATTAAGTTCATAAGAACAGAGTAACACATTAAGCAAGATGACATGATGTAGAGGGATAAACTCAAGCAATATGATATAAACCCCATCTTTTTATCCTCGATGGAAACAATACAATACGTGCCTTGCTGCCCCTGCTGTCACTGGGAAAGGACACCGCAAGATTGAACCCAAAGCTAAGCACTTCTCCCATTGCAAGAAAGATCAATCTAGTAGGCCAAACCAAACTGATAATTCGAAGAGACTTGCAAAGATAACCAATCACACATAAAAGAATTCAGAGGAGATTCAAATATTTCTCATAGATAAACTTGATCATAAACCCACAATTCATCGGATCTTGACAAACACACCGCAAAAAGAGTTACATCGAATAGATCTCCAAGAAGATCGAGGAGAACTTGGTATTGAGATTCAAAGAGAGAGAAGAAGGCATCTAGCTAATAACTATGGACCCGAAGGTCTGTGGTAAACTACTCACAACTCATCGGAGAGGCCTTAGATATGATGTAGAGGCCCTCTGTGATCGATTCCCCCTCCGGTGGAGCGCCGGTGAAGGCTCCAAGATAGGATCTCGCGGATACAGAAGGTTGCGGCGGTGGAAATAGTTTTTCATGGTGCTCCTGGATGTTCTAGGGGTACGTGGATATATATAGGCGAAGAAGGTAGGTCAGGGGAGCCACGAGGGGCCCACGAGGGTGGGGGCGTGCCCACCCCCCTAGGGCGTGCCAGGCACCCTCGTGGCCGCCTCGGCTGCTTCTTGACATCCACTCCAAGTCTCCTGAATTGCGTTTGTTCCAAAAAGATCGCTCCCAAAGGTTTCATTCCGTTTGGACTCCGTTTGATATTCCTTTTCTTCGAAACACTGAAATAGGCAAAAAAACAGCAATTCGGGCTGGTCCTCCGGTTAGTAGGTTAGTCCGAAAAATGATATAAAAGTGTAAAGTAAAGCCCATAAACATCCAAAACGGGTAATATAATAGCATGGAACAATAAAAAATTATAGATGAGACATATCCAACATCCCCAAGCTTAATTCCTGCTCGTCCTCGAGTAGGTAAATGATAAAAACATAATTTTTGATGTGGAATGGTACCTAGCATATTTCTCATTGTAATTTTCTTTATTGTGGCATGATTGTTTAGATCCAAATGATTCAAGATAAAAGTTCATAAAACATAAAAATAGTAATACTTCAAGCATACTAAGAAGTAATCATGTCTTATCAAAATAGCATAGCCAAAGAAAGCTTATCCCTACAAAATCATATAGTTAGGCCATGCTTCATTTTCATCACACAAAATACTCCCATCATGCACAACCCCGGTTTCAGCCAAGCAATTGGTTCATACTTTTTAACGTGCTTCAGCTTTTTCAACTCTTATGTAATACATGAGCGCAAGCCATGGACATAGCACTATATGTGGAATAGAGTGGTGGTTGTGAAGACAAAAAGGGAGAAGATAGTCTCACATCAACTAGGCGTATCAACGGGCTATGGAGATGCCCATTAATAGATATCAATGTGAGTTAGTAGGGATTGCCATGCAACGGATGCACTAGAGCTATAAATATATGAAAGCTCAACAAAAGAAACTAAGTGGGTGTGCATCCAACTTGCTTTCTCACGACGACCTAGGGCATTTTGAGGAAGCCCATCATTGGAATATACAAGCCAAGTTCTATAATGAAAAATTCCCACTAGTATATGAAAGTGACAACATAGGAGACTCTCTATCATGAAGATCATGGTGCTATTTTGAAGCACAAGTGTGGAAAAAGATAGTAACATTGTCCCTTCTCTCTTTTCTCCCATTTTTTTTATTTATTTTATTTGGTGGGCTTCTTTGGCCTCTTTTTTTATTTGGGCTTCTTTGGCCTCTTTTATTTTTTATAAAGTCCGAAGTCTCATCCCGACTTGTGGGGGAATCATAGTCTTCATCATCCTTTCCTCACTTGGGACAATGCTCTAATAATGAAGATCATCACACTTTTATTGATTTACAACTCAATACTTAGAACAAAATATGACTCTACGTGAATGCCTCTGGCGGTGTACCAGGATATGCAATGAACCAAGAGTGACATGTATGAAAAATTATGAAGGTGGCCTTGCCACAAATACAATGTCAACTACATGATCATGCAAAGAGCAATATGACTGATGGGGCGTGTCATAATAAACAGAATGGTGGAAAGTTACATGGCAATATATCTAGGAATGGCTATGGAAATGCCATAATACATAGGTATGATGGCTGTTTTGAGGAAGGTAAATGGCGGGTGCATGATACCGGTGAAAGTTGCGTGGCTAATAGAGGCTAGCAATGGTGGAAGGGTGAGAGTGCGTATAATCCATGTACTCACATTAGTCATAAAGAACTCATATACTTATTGCAAAAGTCTACTTGCCCTCAAAGAAAAGTACTACTACACATGCTCCTAGGGGAAGGGTTGGTAGGAGTTAACCATCGCGCGATCCCGACCTCCACACATAAGGAAGACAATTAAAAGAGCACCCCATGCAACAAATTTGTCGCGCAACTTTTACCATACATGCATGCTACGGGACTTGCCAACCTTAACACAAGTATTTCTCAGTTTCATAATTACCCAACTAGCATGACTCTAACATTACCACCTTTATATCTCAAAACAATTATCAAGCATCAAATTGATCATAGTGTTTAATGCACTTTCTATGATAGTTTTTATTATACCCAACTTGGATGCTCATCATATTAGGACCAATTTTTTAACCATAGCAAATACCATGCTGTTCTAAAAGACTCTCAAAATGATATAAGTGAAGCATGAGATATCAACAATTTCTACAAAATTAAGCCACCGCCGTGCTCTAAAAAGATATAAGTGAAGCACTAGAGGAAAACTTGTCTAGCTCAAAAGATATAAGTGAAGCACATAGAGTATTCTAATAAATTCCAAATCAAGTGTATCTCTCCCAAAAGGTTTGTAGAACAAGGATGATTGTGGTAAACTAAAAAGCAAAGACTCATATCATACAAGATGCTCCAATCAAAACACATAACATGTGGCGAATAAAAATATAGCTCCAAGTAAAGTTACCGATAGACGAAGACGAAAGAGGGGATGCCTTCCGGGGCATCCCCAAGCTTAGGCTTTTGGTTGTCCTTGAATATCTTGGGGTGCCATGGGAATCCCCAAGCTTAGGCTCTTGCCACTCCTTATTCCATAGTCCATCAAATCTTTACCCAAAACTTGAAAACTTCACAACACAAAACTCAACAGGAAATCTCATAAGCTCCGTTAGTGCAAGAAAGAAAAACCACCTCATAAGGTACTGTAATGAACTCATTATTTATTTATATTGGTGTTAAACCTACTGTATTCCAACTTTTCTATGGTTCATACCCCCCGATACTAGCCATAGATACATCAAAATAAGCAAACAACACACGAAAAACAGAATCTGTCAAAAACAGAACAGTCTGTAGCAATCTGTAACTTTAGAATACTTATGGAACACTAAAAATCTTACCAAAATAGGAAGTACTTGGAAATTTGTCTATTGATCTACTTCAAAAAGAATGAACTAAAAATCACGTTTCTGTGATTTATTAAAATTATTCTCATGCGCGCAAAAGTTTCTGTTTTTCAGCAGAATTGAATTAACTATCACCGTAGGTTATCCTATAGGTTCTACTTGGCACAGAAACTAATTAAAACATAAAACCACATCTAAACAGAGGCTATATGATTTATTTATTTAATAACAGCAAGGAAAAATATTGGGTTGTCTCCCAACAAGCGCTTTTCTTTAAAGCCTTTTAGCTAGGCATTGATAATTTTAATGATGCTCACCTGAAAGACAAGAATTGAAGCGCAAAGAGAGCATCATGAAACATGTGACAAACACATATAAGTCTAACATACTTCCTATGCATAGGAATATTATAAGCAAACAAATTTGCAAGGCAAGCAAAAACTAGCATATGCAAGGAAGAAGAAAGAGACGATAACAATCTCAACATGACGAGAGGAAATTTAGTAAGATAAAAATTTCTAGAACCATATTTCCTCTCTCATAATAATTACATGTAGGATCATAGGCAAATTCAACAAAATAGCTATCACATAACATATTCTCAACACGATCCACTTGTATGTGAAGTTGACACTCTTCCAAAATAGTGGGATTATCATTAACTAAAGTCATGACCTCTCCAAACCCACTTTTATCAAAAATACCATAAGATTGAACATTCTCCAAATATGTGGGATCTAAAGTTGATACTCTTCCAAACCCACTTTCAATATTATTGCGAACACTTTTATCAATCTCATATTCATCATGGGGCTTAAATAAATTTTCAAGATCATAAGAAGAGTCACCCCAATCATGATCATTGCGACAAGTAGTAGACATACCAAAAATAGCGTCCCCAAGCTTAGGGTTTTGGATATTATTAGCACAATTGACATCAAGAAAATTTAAAATAAAATCATAGCAATCATGCTTTTTATTCAAGGAGCTATCGTGAATCTCTTCATAAATTTCTTCATCACAATTTTCAGATTCATGAATTTCAAGCAAAACCTCATAATTAAAGATAATCTAGTGCACTCAAATCACTAGAATTTGGTTCATCATAATTGGATCTCTTAAAGAGATTGGCAAGCGGATGAGGATCCATATATCTTAGGTTCTCTGCTTAGCAATAAATAAACAACCATTCCAACCAAACGAGCAAACGAGCCAAGTAAGACAACAAAGTAAGCGAAAAACGAACAGAAGAAGGGCGAATAAAACGGCAAGGGTGAAGTGGGGGAGAGGAAAACGAGAGACAAATGGCAAATAATATAATGCGAGGGAGATGGGTTTGTGATGGGTACTTGGTATGTCTTGACTTGAGCGAAGACCTCCCCGACAACGCCGCCAGAAATCCTTCTTGCTACCTCTTGAGAACTGCGTTGATTTTCCTTGAAGAGGAAAGGGTGATGCAACAAAGTAGCGTAAGTATTTCCCTCAGTTTTTGAGAACCAAGGTATCAATCCAGTAGGAGGCTCCTCAAAAGTCCCTCGTACCTATAGAAATAAACAAGAACCTCGCAACCAATGCGATAAAGGGGTTGTCAATCCCTTCATGGTAACTTGAGAAAGTGAGATCTGATAGAGATAATAAGATAAGATACATATTTTTGGTATTTTTATGATATATATTGGAAAGTAAAGATGCAAATAAAAGTAGATTGGAAACTTATATGATAAAAGATAGACCCGGGGGCCATAGGTTTCACTAGTGGCTTCTCTCAAGATAGCATAAGTATTACGATGGGTGAACAAATTACTGTCGAGCAATTGATAGAAAAGTGCATAGTTATGAGATTATCTAGGCATGATCATGTATATAGGCATCACGTCCGCAACAAGTAGATCGACTCCTGCCTGCATCTACTACTATTACTCCACACATCGACCGACTCCTGCCTGCATCTAGAGTATTAAGTTCATAAGAACAGAGTAACACATTAAGCAAGATGACATGATGTAGAGGGATAAACTCAAGCAATATGATATAAAACCCATCTTTTTATCCTCGATGGCAACAATACAATACATGCCTTGCTGCCCCTGCTGTCACTGGGATAGGAAACCGCAAGATTGAACCCAAAGCTAAGCACTTCTCCCATTGCAAGAAAGATCAATCTAGTAGGCCAAACCAAACTGATAATTCGAAGAGACTTGCAAAGATGACCAATCACACATAAAAGAATTCAGAGGAGATTCAAATATTTCTCATAGATAAACTTGATCATAAACCCACAATTCATTGGATCTCGACAAACACACCGCAAAAAGAGTTACATCGAATAGATCTCCAAGAAGACCGAGGAGAACTTGTATTGAGATTCAAAGAGAGAGAAGAAGCCATCTAGCTAATAACTATGGACCCAAAGGTCGTATGTAAACTATCACAAATCATCGGAGAGGCCTTGGAGATGATGTAGAGGCCCTCCGTGATCGATTCCCCCTCCGGCGGAGCACCGACGAAGGCTCCAAGATGGGATCTCGCGGATACAGAAGGTTGCGGCGGTGGAAATAGTTTTTCATGGTGCTCCTGGATGTTCTCGGGGTAGGTGGATATATATAGGCGAAGGAGGTAGGTTAGGGGAGCCACGAGGGGCCCACGAGAGTGGGGGGCGCGCCCACCCCGCTAGGGCGCGCCAGGCACCCTCGTGGCCGCCTTGGCTGTTTCTTGAGATCCACTCCAAGTCTCCTGGATTGCGTTTGTTCCAAAAAGATCGCTTCCGAAGGTTTCATTCCGTTTGGACTCCGTTTGATATTCCTTTTCTTCGAAACACTAAAATAGGCAAAAAAACAACAATTCGGGTTGGGCCTCCGGTTAGTAGGTTAGTCCCAAAAATGATATAAAAGTGTAAAGTAAAGCCCATAAATATCCAAAACGGGTAATATAATAGCATGGAACAATAAAAAATTATAGATACATTGGAGACGTATCACGGGGCACCATACATAATGTGATAAACACATTATACATATGAGACATGGTTTAGGTTATGAAGATCTAGCTAGAGCTTGAAATGTACTGTGATTTGAAATCAACATAAAGTGGATTCAAAAAATCGAGTTCGAGTTCATATAGTACACATAGTTCATATGTAACTCGAGACTAATCATGTGGTGTGTTGTGAAGATAATACACAAATGATGGTTTAACTTGACAATAATCATGATTGTAGATCTTATTAAAATAGAAAAACGAATTCAAATGCTTTGACTTCACAAGAATCATTATTGTAGATCTTATTCAAATAGATAAAGGAATTCAAATTTAGTTCATATTGAAGCGGTAGTATATACGTTTGGAATGCACTAAAACGTTCATTTGAGTAGTAGGTTGCATTCATTATACACGTAGCGAAATATTTTAATTGAACATAACATGAATTCAAAGTTTTGAATGACATTTGTAGTGCGAATTGATTTGGTACATGTTGGGGATATAACTGGTGGGTATAAACCGCCCAGGAGGGGCCGATTTATCCTCAGAGAGGTTACTAATATTAAAGCCCATGAAGTTATAGAAGACAACGAATTATGAAGGAAACTTAACAAGGAAGCCCAAAGCTCAGAGGCGGGTTAGGGCCCGTGGACATAAACCGCCATGGGCGTGTAACTTGTAATGTAAGGTAGGAAAGAATAGATACCGAGCCGGACACGTTTATGAACCGGCCTCAGGATTCTGTAGACTGACGGACGTCAACCTGTGTATATAAAGGGACGACCCAGCGGCGGTTTAGGGATAAGAAACAACAACTCGAGAGCCAGGTTACTCGTATTCGCTCCCTGGTTACCGAAACCCTAGCAATTCCACCACAACTGGATCGTAGGGTTTTACCTTCACCACAAGGGGCCGAACCAGTATAAACTCCCCGTGTCCTTTGTCCGGTTTAACCCCTTTAAGCTAATCTTGTTGCGATGGCTCCACGACTAAGTCCCCACACTAGGACATCTGACGTGACAATTCCACGACAGTTGGCGCCCATCATGGGGCTATCGCGTGATGGTTTCAAGTTCTTAGAGGACAATTTCAAAGGACTCAAGGGATACGCAGTGGGCCAGATGACCAAGAGTCGTCGCGGCAAGCTCTACATCGATGACGCAGGCTGGAGCCCCGACGCCGGCTCAATCGAGTACGGGTACCGGGTCCCCTTCGGATGAATTCATGTCTTCATTGGCAAGATCGGTGAACCGGGCCCTGAGCTGGACATCTGCGCCGACCTCATCGAGACGGCTCAGCGTGCAAGCCCCTCCCGAGTTCAACCCTCCATGAAGCGTGCTTTCATAGGATTCATCAATGGTGCAGAATCTGAACCGGTATCTGACGGTGAGAAGGTTGTCTATTCAGATGGCGAGTCATCCACCGGTGAGACCGAGTCATTGTACCAACTGCCAGATGGCCAGTACGGGGGCTGTTCCGATGGCGACAGTATTCCGGACCCCCTTGAACCGCCAAACCGGGTTGTGATCTTCATGGCCGATATGCAACCCATGCAGCACACCTCAGCGGCGGCGGCAATGATTTTCGGATTGGCAACCGGGGCAGGAGGCCCCGCGCGCCCGCTGGCTCAAGTCCTGTCCGGTCTATTGGACGCCTTGACGACATTGTTGACCACTAAGGTTAACCTAGATAATCGAGATCAACATAACGCGGAGGTCACGAAACTGCGAGATCTGATAGCTCAGGCCAAGGAGGACATGGCAGCTGAGGAAACCAGGATGGCTGAGGAGCGGGCCGCTTTGGATGCTCAGGCACAGCGGATTCAGTCGGAAAATTACCGGCTCATGCTGGATCAGAACATGGAAGCTCAAGGGGAAGGTAGCTCAGGCGTTCAAGGAGAGGGTCATTAAGGAGGGCCCTTGGGAGGAAGGAGGGGATGCAGACAATGTGTGGATGAAGATGGCAACTTGCATTCATTAGGTGGCTGTCGGTGTCAAAACCGGCGGATCTCGGGTAGGGGGTCCCGAACTGTGCGTCTAGGCGGATGGTAACATGAGACAAGGGATATGATGTTTTACCCAGGTTCGGGCCCTCTCGATGGAGGTAAAACCCTACGTCCTGCTTGATTAATATTGATGATATGGGTAGTACAAGAGTAGATCTACCACGAGATCAAGGAGGCTAAACCCTAGAAGCTAGCCTATGGTATGATTGTTGTTCATCCTATGGACTAAAACCCTCCGGTTTATATAGACACCGGAGAGGGCTAGGGTTACACAGAGTCGGTTACAATGGTAGGAGATCTACATATCCGTATCGCCAAGCTTGCCTTCCACGCCAAGGAAAGTCCCATCCGGACACGGGACGAAGTCTTCAATCTTGTATCTTCATAGTCTTGGAGTCCGGCCGATGATGATAGTTCGGCTATCCGAACACCCCCTAGTCCAAGACTCCCTCAGTAGCCCCTGAACCAGGCTTCAATGATGACGAGTCCGGCGCGCATATTGTCTTCGGCATTGCAAGGCGAGTTCCTCCTCCAAATTCTTCATAGAAGATTGTGAACACCAGGATAGTGTCCGGCTCTGCAAAATAAATTCCACATACCACCGTAGAGAGAATAATATTTACACAACTTCAATCTGCTGACGTATTTTGTAGCATGACATCACGCCATGGCCAAGCCTTTACTCGAATTGTTTTTATTGTTCCACCTCAGCGCGTTTAGCGAAGCGGTTTCCTTGGCATGTCTTGTCGAAGCAGAGATCGTGTTCCCCTTATTCCGGGATTCCCATCAATACGGACGTGGGTAACCCAACCGCGCCATTGATTGCGGCACTTGGGAGATAAGCGAGTTTTACCAGGCTGGTGGGGATGCATGGTTCTGTCTGCCCATATATAAGGGGATACCTACACCTTCTTCCTCCTTTGCTTATCCATCTCCGCGCACTCGAGCCCCAGCGCCCAAGTCCGCACATCTCACCTCAACCTTCTCCAACCATGTCCGGAGTGGGAGGCAAGTGGATGGCCTCCTCCATTACGGAGGGGCACATCAAGAAGCTGCGCAGTGCCGGATATTTGTCCAGTGATATCGCGCACCGGCTCCCCGACGAGGGGCAGCTCATCCCCACCCCCGGGCCCCATGAGAGGGTGGTATTCCTTCCCCATTTCCTCCGTGGACTGGGCTTCCCACTCCACCCCTTTGTCCGGGGGCTCATGTTCTATTATGGCCTGGATTTCCATGATCTGGCCCCGAATTTCATCCTCAACATCTCGGCGTTTATCGTCATGTGCGAGGCCTTCCTCTGCCTCCAGCCCCACTTCAGCTTGTGGCTCAAGACCTTCAATGTCAAGCCGAAGGTTGTGAAGGGCAGCCAAGCGGAGTGCGGAGGCGCCATGGTGGGCAAGATGCCCAACGTCACATGGCTCGAAGGCGCCTTCGTGGAAACCATCAAAGGGTGGCAATCGGGGTGGTTCTATATCACCGAGCCATGTGACCCTGAATGGGCAGCGGCCCCCGAATTCAGATCTGGTATCCCCACACGGCTCACCTCCTGGAAAGAGAAGGGCCTGAGATGGGGAGATTCGGAA
Organism: Triticum aestivum; assembly: GCF_018294505.1. Taxonomy (NCBI): domain Eukaryota; kingdom Viridiplantae; phylum Streptophyta; class Magnoliopsida; order Poales; family Poaceae; genus Triticum; species Triticum aestivum. The sequence continues at coordinate 415,681,482 of NC_057807.1, forward strand.
GAGCTGACCGGACTCCAAGCCTGCATCCAAAAGCTAGTGAACAAGAAGCTCAAGCTTGTCAACGTAGTCCAGGTCATGCTCATCCGCCGGATTCTCCCGTGCCAACAACGGGCTTTCAATTTGTGGGAGTTCGATCCGGCGCAGCACCAGACCTTGAACAGGCTCTTTGACACTACGTACGAAGAGGCCTGGAAGGTGCTGTTCAAGGGCACTGAGGCCCCCGCATCCGCTACTAAAGATCGCGGATTTAGCTCGCAGCGTCCATCTGACGAGGCAAGCCATGTTATCCTTTATGGGACACTTGATTTTCATAGTTTGACTCTATGTGGGATCTAAACTCCCTCTCCTTTGACAGGACTGGCTGAAGAAGGCCGGGCAGACTAACTGTCCGGCTCCTTTGCCAGAAGACCTAGCGGACGCCTGCTTAACGGGGCTGCTGGTTCCGGCACCTCACATGGTGCCGGATAAGAAGGCCAAGAAGAAGGCCGCGGGAACTCGAAAGAGTTTCCGGCGCTAGGTGTTATCGGATTCATCGTCCGATGACTCCGAGGTGGACTCCTCCCGCGAAGACGAGGAGGAGAAGAAAGAAGCTTCTTCCCCAACGGGGGAAGGGAAGAAAAGGAAGGCCTCCCCAACTGGGAAGGCCGGAGGGTCCAAGAAGGGATGGACCCTTCCTCCGGACTATTCTGCCAACGCCGGTGATGGCGACGAGGATTGGCATTCAAGGGCCAAGCCCCTGGCGAGATTGTAAGTATCCAGACTCCCGAATAGCCCATAACTTTTCTTTTCGTCGCATGGTGTCTTTCTAATGCCGCATACAACCCTGTAGTCTGCCCAAGGACGATCTTCCCGCTTCGTCGAGCGGGTCCTTGGGTACGTCAGATGTGGATAGCACTTCACTTCTAAACGCCTCCTCCCATCGTGAAGACGCCGAGGTGGGATCCTGGAAAGGGACCCACCAGGAGGAGGGGGCCCCGGAGGTGCCGCAGGGCAACCTCCCGGACTTTGGACCGGACTCCGCACCGGAACCTGCAGTGGTTCCTGAGTCCGGCGGGCGGCCCCTTCGTAAGAAGGGCAAGGCTGTGACGCCGGCGGCCTCCGTCCAACCGAAGGTGCCGAATAACTTGCTGGAGGCGCTCAACGGCGCTTCCACCGAAGAGGAACACCGCACTGTCATGAGTGCGGTGATTCAGAAGGTTCAGCTCGCCAAGAGCGGGCTGACCGAAGCCTGCAGCAGCCTTCTAACAGGCTTTGAGGTAAGAGTTTTAAGATATGTAAAATAGTACTGCATAGACAGTAGCCCCTGATGCTCAGTTCGGTGTTCGGAAAGAAAAGCCGAACTGAGGATCTAAAAAGATATACACAGGAGTCTAAGAAAAATGTGTCAATATGGGAATGCAGGCTGCGCTGCTGACCTGTGCTGCACTGACTGCGGAGGTCAATGCATTGAAGGAGAGCCTCGAGCGGTCCGAGAACGAGCTCGGCCTTGCCAAGAAGCAACTCGAGGACAAGGAAGGTAAGTAATACCTTATGAAAGCAGTACCTTATAGAAAAGGATTTGGTTGCAAAAAATGACAGGAATAACGTGGGTATTGCAGGGGCCACGAACGAGGTGGCGACCCTGAAGGAGGCGGTGTCCAAGGCCGAAAGCAGTGCGGCCTTGGAGCGCACCGAGCGAGAGAAGCAAGAGGCGCGGGTGGAGGAGGTACGACAAGAGCTCCAGGCTCTCGTGGAAAAACACGAGAGTTTGGAGCGTGACTCGAAGACTCGGGAGTCCGAGCTTGCGTCGGCTCTTGAGAGTGCCAAAGCCACTAAGGCCGAAGCCCACAAGGCCCTCCAGGAGATTGAGGCATTGAAGAAAATAGCGGCGGGTAAGGTATTCTTCATGCAAAGCAAGCATGTAAAAGTAAATTACTTGTTACTTACCCGAATTCGGAGCTCTCCAGGAGCGTTCGCAGATCTACCCCATAGCATGTCCGACGCTGCCGCTTTCTACAGAGCCGAGGAGGGGAGGTCGACGGAGAAGGTGTTCTGGTCTCAGTATGATGAGGCCGAACATCCGGTGCCCCTTAGCGACTAGCTAAAGTAGCTGGTCGAGCTCCACAAGGTGGCCGAACAGGCCATGAAGGGCCTCATAGTTCGGCTGTGGCCCAAAGAGGCCATGCCTGGGAGCTACTTCGGCCTGGTGCGGCGGCTGGTGGATGCTTGTCCGTGGGCTGAAGTCATTAAGCGCTCCGCCTGCATTGAAGGTGCCCGTCGGGCCCTTGCCCGTGCTAAGGTGCACTGGGGCAAGAAGGACGCTGAGAAGCTTGTGACGGACGCGCCACCGCCGGGCAAGGAGTATCACACACCCGAAATGTATTATAAGGGTGTCTTGAAGGGTGCCCGCATTATTGCGAGTGAGTGCTCCAATGATGTAATATTTGAGTAGACTCGCATTTTGTTATTCTGTGCACTGAAAACATTGTTCATATGCGCTAAGCAACGCTTGTTAATTTAAAATATTACCTTCTGTGCAGCCGTTTATCAAATCTGAGAGATGGCAAGTCATCGGCTGCAGCCCCCATGCCACGAGTGCTGGGGTGTTCGGGATAAACTTGAGCGCTCTTGTTCCCATTTTTGGGTCCATCTAGGGAGGCGCCCAACACGACGAACGAGGCAACCGGACTTATAATGCTTGAACACTCTCACTTAGCCTAGAATTCTATAATTTTAAATTTCGGCAAAGCCCCTAGTGTTCGGAAGGCCGAATTCGGGGCGCTATCCACGCCTGGGCCGGACAAAGCCGGTTCCTCGCTCTAAGCGGCATAAGTCTTAGGGACTCGAAAAAACCTCTCGAACAGCGACCGGCTCTCGCCCCATCATGATGGTCAGTTTTAGCTTTCTCCACTGAGGTGCTCGCCCAGCTCAACTGGCGCACAATCGCAGTGGTTCTCCCAGCGGTACCTTAGCCGATATATCGGAACGTAAGGTACCAAAACATGGGAGCCGGGCAAACCCAACTATTGACCCAAGACATGATTCGGAGCCAATGCATATAATGCTATAAGTTCGGGGTGCCGCACTTGTGAAAGTGTTCGGACTTATCACACCATAATGTGGGGAACTTAAGCCCCTGGTGTATTTGGCCGTACCAAAGCGTACGGATGCAACATGTCATAATTGAACATATATATAAAAAGGAATGCAATGATAGGCAAAAAGCAATGCATTGTTTATTCAAAAAATACTGCAATGAATGCAGAACGATGCAAATAGTGCGATAAGCAAGGGGTGGGACTATTTAACATGTCCCCCTCCAGGGGTAGGCTGCGGAATGGTGTATAAAACAGGTATAATGCTCGTAATGGAGACCACCTAGATACTCGTCGTAGCTTTTCTGCTTCCCTGGCTGTTGCATCGTGAGTTCGGCGGGTCTACTGCCGGACAGGGCCTCTGGTAAACGGAGTCCTGAGGATAAGAAAAAAAAGAAAAAAAAGGAAAAAAGGATGACACACTTGGGAGCCCTTGGTGTGGTTGAGCCACACTCTGGGCCTGCCGTGGTCGTGCCCCCCCTATGCCCATGGTATCTTCAGAGCGTAGTGATGTACGCGGAGTACTGGTTTTGCAATTTTGCAAGGGCTGGGGTTGGGGCCGCATTGCTACGCGTGCTCGGAACATGCCAGGTGGTCTTGTTGTAGGTTACTCCAGGCGCGCTTGGCGGTGTCCGGTCGCTTAACGGTCGGACTCGAGAATTGCCTTAAGAGGCTGTTCTGCACTTCTGTCGCAAAAGCCGCTGTATGCTCCTCCGTTCGGAGAGAGCGTTCCGTGTTTCTGTTGACCGTGATGACTCCTCGAGGGCCTGGCATCTTGAGCTTGAGATATGCGTAGTGCGGCACCGCATTGAACTTTGCAAATGCGGTTCGTCCGAGCAGTGCATGATAGCCGTTGCGGAACGGGACTATGTCGAAGATTAACTCCTCACTTCGGAAGTTATCCGGGGATCCGAAGACCACTTCCAATGTCACTGAGCCTGTACAATTGGCCTCTACACCTGGTATGACGCCTTTGAAGGTCGTCTTTGTGGGTTTAATCCTTGAGGGGTCTATGCCCATCTTGCGCACTATATCCTGGTAAAGCAGGTTCAGGCTGCCGCCGCCATCCATCAGGACTCTAGTGAGGTGAAACCCGTCGACGATTGGGTCTAAAACCAACGCGGCGAATTCGCCATGGCGGATGCTGGTGGGGTGGTCCCTTCGATCAAAAGTGATCGGGCAGGAGGACCATGGATTGAACTTTGGGGCGACTGGCTCCATCGCATATACGTCCCTGAGTGCACGCTTCCGCTCCCTTTTGGGTATGTGGGTTGCGTATATCATGTTCACCGTCCGCACTTGTGGGGGGAAACCCTTCTGTCCTCTATTGTTCGGCGGCCGGGTCTCTTCCTCGTCATCGCTATGCATCCCCTTGTCATTGTTTTCGGCAATTAACTTGCCTGCCTGCTTGAATACCCAAAAATCCCTGTTGGTGTGATTAGCTGGCTTTTCAGGGGTGCCGTGTATCTGGCATGAGCGGTCGAGTATTCGGTCCAAGTTGGACAGACCCAGAGTAGTTCTTTTGAATGGCTTTTTCCGCTGACCGGGTTTGGAGCCTCTGAATCCGGTGTTGACTGCCGTATCCTCGGTATTATCGCCGTTAATGCGGCGTTTGTGCTTGTTGCGATGCGACCTGCCATTACAGTCCTTGGTATCTGGACTGCCAGAATTTTTGTTGAGGTTGTTACTACGGGCTAGCAGCTGTCCTCTCTCGCGCAGAAGCGGGTCATGAGTGATGTGAGGGCTGCCATGGATTTCGGCTTTTCCTGTCCTAGGTGCCGGGCAAGCCACTCATCGCGGATGTTATGCTTGAAGGCTGCAAGGGCCTCTGCATTCGGACAGTCGACGATTTGATTTTTCTTGGTTAAGAACCATGTCCAGAATTGTCTGGCCGATTCGTCTGGCTGCTGAATTATGTGGCTTAGGTCGTCAGCGTCTGGTGGTCGCACATATGTGCCCTGGAAGTTATCAAGGAATGCGGCTTCCAGGTCCTCCCAACACCCAATTGATTCTGCTAGCAAGCTGTTAAGCCAATGCCGAGCTGGTCCTTTAAGCTTGAGCGGGAGGTATTTGATGGCGTGAAGATCATCACCGCGGGCCATGTGGATATGAAGGAGATAGTCTTCGATCCAAACCACAGGGTCTGTTGTGCCATCGTAGGATTCAATGTTCACGAGTTTGAACCCTTCGGGGATTTGATGATCCATTACTTCATCTGTGAAGCATAGTGGGTGTGCGGCGCCTCTATATTGGGCTATATCACGACGTAGCTCAAGCGAGCTTTGTCTACTGTGTTCGGCCCGGCCGGAGTTGCTGTATCCGGCGCGACGGTCATCGTGGCATATTGTGGGGCGCCCACGCGATCCGTAGATCGATCTTGATTGTCTTGCCTTATCCTCCAATATGTCTCGGAAGTCCGGCGCATTCCCTCGTGGTTTTGTACTTTTCGAGCGATGCCGGGGTACGACTTTAGTGGAGGGCCTGGAGGCCTCTCTGTCGCGGCCATGAGGTGGCCGGTCGGCCGTATTGTGTGCTGGTGATGTGGGTTTGTATGCTTCCTCCTCTAATCGGGGCAGCAACTTGCGTTTGGGGTAGCTTTTGGAGGGGCGTTCGAGTTCGTACTCTTCGGTCACAAGGACTTCGGTCCATCTGTTGGCTAGCAGATCTTGGTCAGCTCTAAGCTGTTGCTGCTTTTTCTTGAGGCCACTTGCCGTGGCCATGAGCCTGCGTTTAAAACGCTCTTGTTCGATGGGATCCTCAGGCACGACGAATTCGTCGTCATCGAGGCTTGCCTCGTCTTCGGAGGGAGGCATGTAATTATCGTCTTCTACCTCCTTGTCTGCCGCTCTCTCATGAGGGCTGGCTTCTCCCTCCTCCTGTGTTGAATCTTGCTGGAGGGGGTTGTCTTCGGCACTATCTGGGGTGTTGTTGTCTCCGGTGCCGGAATCTCCATTCTTACTGTGGCAGGATTTAGAGCGGCGCCACTGATGCCGACGCTTAGGCTGTTTCTTGGAGGAGTCTTCCTCCGTTGTTCCATCGCCGTTCCCATCCTTTGGGATGTCCACCATGTATATGTCGTATGATGAGGTGGCTTTCCAGTGCCCCGTAGGCGTTGGTTCTTGGTCGTCTCCGGCATCGTCGTCCATACCGTTGATGTCTTCGGAGTCGAAGTCTAGCATGTCAGTTAGGTCGTCGATAGTGGCTACAAAGTGAGTGGTGGGTGGGCTTTGAATTTCTTTGTCGTCCGCGTCCCAACCATCCTGACCGTGGTCCCGCCAGGGCTCTCCTGATAATGAGAGATACTTTAGTGAGTTAAGGATGTCGCCAAAAGGTGAGTTCTGAAAGATGTCCGTAGCGGTGAACTCCATGGTCGGCGCCCAATTGGATTCGATTGGTAGAGGCGCGGGAGGTTCGGAGTCCAGTGAGGAGTCCGGCACCTCGGAGTCATGAGCTTCACCAGGGACAGGGTCGGTATTCGGCTCCATCGCCGTAGGGGTAGCAGCCCCCGAGGCGGTGTCTAGGCACCCATCCTCGATCGGCGCAGTAGGCTCCGAGTTAAGGGTCGGAGCGGACTCTTGTGCGGCCTCCAGGGCACTGTCCGGCAGCAGAGCTAGGTCATGCCCATCGTGACAGTGCGGCGCGCTCGGCTGTGGCTCGAATCCGTTGAATATCAAGTCTCCGTAGATGTCGGCTGTGAAGTTCAAACTCCCAAATCTGACCTGATGTCCAGGGGCGTAGCTTTCGATCTGCTCCAGACGGCCAAGCGAATTGGCCCACAGTGCAAAGCCGCCAAATACAAAGATCTGTCCGGGGAGAAATGTCTCACCCTGGACCGCGTTGTTGTTGATGATCGAAGGAGCCATCGGGCCTATGAGCAACGACACAGAGGAACTCTCAATGAAAGCACCAATGTCGGTGTCAAAACTGGCGGATCTCGGGTAGGGGGTCCCGAATTGTGCGTCTAGGCGGATGGTAACAGGAGACAAGGGACACGATGTTTTACCCAGGTTCGGGCCCTCTCAATGGAGGTAAAACCCTACGTCCTGCTTGATTAATATTGATGATATGGGTAGTACAAGAGTAGATCTACCACGAGATCAAGGAGGCTAAACCCTAGAAGCTAGCCTATGGTATGATTGTTGTTCGTCCTATGGACTAAAACCCTCCGGTTTATATAGACACCGGAGAGGGCTAGGGTTACACAAAGTCGGTTACAATGGTAGGAGATCTACATATCCGTATCACCAAGCTTGCCTTCCACGCCAAGGAAAGTCCCATCCGGACACAAGACGGAGTCTTCAATCTTGTATCTTCATAGTCTTGGAGTCCGACCGATGATGATAGTTCGGCTATCCGGACACCCCCTAGTCCAGGACTCCCTCAGTGGCCTCGGAGGAGTTTGGAGTGTCCAGGGGAAGGAGAAGTGAAGATAAGGATACCTGGTGGTGGAATGATGATGTCCAGAAGGCGATTAAAGAGAAGAAAGATTGCTTCAGACGCCTGTACCTGGATAGGAGTGCAGACAACATAGACAAGTACAAGATGGCGAAGAAGGCCGCAAAGCGAGCTGTTGGTGAAGCAAGGGGTCGGGCATATGAGGACCTCTACCAACGGTTAGGCACGAAGGAAGGTGAAAGGGACATCTATAAGATGTCCAAGATCTAAGAGAGGAAGACGAGGGATATTGGCCAAGTAAAATGCATCAAGGATGGAGCAGGCCAACTCCGGTGAAGGACGAGGAGATTAAGCATAGATGGTGGGAGTACTTCGACAAGCTGTTCAATGGGGAGAATGAGAGTTCTACCATTGAACTGGACGACTTCTTTGATGAGACCAGCATGCGTTTTGTGCGGCGATCCAGGAGTCTGAGTTCAAGGAGGCTTTAAAAGGATGAAAGGAGGCAAGGCAATGGGCCCTGATTGTATCCCCATTGAGGTGTGGAAAGGTCTCGGGGACATAGAGATAGTATGGCTAACCAAGCTTTTCAACCTCATTTTTCGGGCAAACAAGATGCCAGAAGAATGGAGACGGAGTATATTAGTACCAATCTTCAAGAACAAGGGGGATGTTCAAAGTTGTACTCCCTCCGTTTTTATTTACTCTGCATATTAGAGTTGACTGAAGTCAAACTTATTAAACTTTGACCAAGTTTATAGGAAACAATATAGACATTTTCATAATAAATCTATATGATGTAAAAGTACATTCAACAATAAATCTAATGTTGTTGGTTTGTTATTGTATATCTTAATATTTTTGTTAATAAACTTGGTCAAAGTTTATAAATCTTGACTTTGACCAAAGCTAATATGCAAACTAAATAAAAACGGAGGGAGTACTAATTACCGTGGAATTAAGCTGATGAGCCATAAAATGAAGCTATGGGAGAGAGTCATTGAGCACCGCTTAAGAAGAATGACAAGCGTGACCAAAAAGCAGTTTGGTTTCATGCCTGGGAGGTCGACCATGGAAGCCATTTTCTTGGTACGACAACTTATGGAGAGATATAGGGAGCAGAAGAAGGACTAGCATATGGTGTTCATTGACTTGGAGAAGGCCTATGATAAGATACTGCGGAATGTCATGTGGTGGGCCTTGGAGAAACACAAAGCCCCAGCAAACTACATTACCCTCATCAAGGACATGTACGATAATGTTGTGACAAGTGTTCGAACAAGTGATGTCGACACTGATGACTTCCCGATTAAGATAGAACTGCATCAGGAGTCAGCTTTGAGCTCTTATCTTTTTGCATTGGTGATGGATGAGGTCACAAGGGATATCCAAGGATATATCCCATGGTGCATGCTCTTTGCGGATGATGTGGTGCTAGTTGACGATAGTTGGACGGGGGTAAATAGGAAGTTAGAGTTATGGAGACAAACCTTGGAATCGAAAGGGTTTAGGCTTAGTAGAACTAAAACCGAGTACATGATGTGCGGTTTCAGTACTACTAGGTGTGAGGAGGAGGAGGTTAGCCTTGATGTCCAGGTGGTACCTCAGAAGGACACTGTCAGTGTCAAAATCGGCGGATCTCGGGTAGGGGGTCCCGATCTGTGCGTCTTAGGCTAATGGTAACAGGAGGCAAGGGACACAATGTTTACCCAGGTTCGGGCCCTCTCGATGGAGGTAAAACCCTACTTCCTGCTTGATTGATATTGATGATATGAGTAGTACAAGAGTTGATATACCACGAGATCGTAGAGGCTAAACCCTAGAAGCTAGCCTATGATGATTACGATTCTGTCCCTAAGGACTAAAACCCTCCGGTTTATATAGACACCAGAGAGGGCTAGGGTTTACATGGAGTCGGTTACAAGGAAGGAAATATAATATCCGAATCGCCAAGCTTGTCTTCCATGCAAAGGAGAGTCCCATCCGGACACGGGACGGAGTCTTGAGTCTTGTATCTTCACGCTCTAATAGTCTGGACAAAGTATATAGTACGGCTGTCCGGATACCCCCTAATCCAGGACTCCCTCAGTAGCCCCTGAACTAGGCTTCAATGACGATGAGTCCGACGCGCAGTTTGTCTTCGACATTGCAAGGCGAGTTCCTTCTCTGAATACTCCAAAATAATTATCGAACACTTGGACCGTGTCCGGATCTGCAAGATGATCTTCGTACACCACCGTAGAGAGAATGATATTTCACATATATAATCTGCTGACAACTTTAGAAAAAGTGACATGACACTACGGTCGGGTCATTATTCGAACCGTTTTCCCACAACCAGCCATAGCGCATATTGCGAGGCGGTTTCCTTGGCACGTCTTGTCACAGCAGAGATCATGTCCCCTTATTACGGGATTTCCATCAATACGGGTATGGGTAACCCAACCGCGCAATCAATCGTGGTGTTTGGGAAATAAGCGATTCTCAACGGGAAAGTGGGGAGGTGCACCGTTCTCATCGCCTCTATAAAGGGATAAGGATTCCCCATTTTCACTCACGCCTTCGTCCTCCTCTGCTTATCCTTTCCCACACCCTCGAGCTCCAGCACCCTGGTTCATGCCTTCTCCGCACAGCAAAGCATGTCCGGAGCAGGAGGCAAGTGGGTGGCCTCCACCGTGAAGGAGGAGCATGTTGCAAAGCTCCGAGCGGCCGGATACTTGGCCGCAAACATCACGCACCGGCTACCGGACGAAGGGCATGTCACTCCAACTCCAGAACCCCATGAGAGGGTTGTATTTCTCGCCCACTTCGTCCGTGGACTGGGATTTCCACTTCATCCCTTTGTCCGCGGGCTCATGTTCTACTATGGGCTAGATTTCCATGACCTAGCCCCAAATTTCATCCTCAACATCTCGGCGTTTATCGTTGTGTGCGAGGCCTTCCTCCGCATCAGGCCTCACTTCGGCCTGTGGCTACGAATCTTCTGCGTGAAGCCGAAGATCGTGAACGGCCAGCAAGCGGAGTGCGGAGGCGCCATGGTGGGCAAGATGCCCAACGTCACCTGGCTCGACGGCTCCTTCGCGGAGACCTTGAAAGGGTGGCAATCGGGGTGGTTCTACATCGCCGAGCCGCACGATGCCAACTGGGCGGCGGCCCCCGAATTCCGATCCGGAATCCCCATGTGGCTCACCTCCTGGGAAAAGAAGGGCCTGGCCTGGGGCGAACCTGCAGAGCTGACCGGACTTCAGAACTGCATCAAGAATATGAAGGACAAGAAAATCAAGCTTGTCAACATGGTCCAGGTCATGCTCATCCGCTGGATTCTTCCGTGCCAAAGACGGGCTTTTAATCTGTGGGAGTTCGTCCCGGCCGAACACCAGACGCTTCAAAAGCTCTATGGCATGATGCACAAGGGCGCCTGGAAAGCACTGTTCAAGGCCTCCGAAGTACCTCCTCCCACATCCGAGGATCGTGGACTTCACGCCATGCGGCTCCCCCGTCCGGTGAGTTTTCTGACTACCACCCGGTGAGGTTTTTCCCAATGTACTCATGGGGGAATCTTAAGTCATTGTGTGTATTTGATCAGGAGTATGTGGAGACGGCGGAGCGGATTGACTGTCCGGCTCCTCTGCCAGAAGGTCCAGCCGATGCTCTCCTGACGGAGATGCTAGTCCCGGCACCCTACAAGGCGCCGGAGAAGAAGGCCGAAAAGAAGGCCCCGGGTACCAGGAAGGGTCTCCGGCGTAAGGTTGTTCCGGACGTCTGGTCTGAAGGTGACGAGGCACACTCCTCCCCCGAAGGGAGGAAGAAGAGGAAGGGGCCGCCCCATCCGGAGAGGATGGGGGGCCTAAGAATGCGGGCCAGGGGACCCAGAAGGGTCCCCAGCGCAAGGTCGTCATACCCTCGTTGTCCGAAGACGACGAGGTAGATTTCTCCCGTGGAGGCGGGGGAAAACACGAAGAAACTCTGCCTCCCTGCACTGTGAAGGAGAAGAAGAGGAAAGCCGCCCCGGAGGGGGAGGCTAGGACGCCCAAGAAGGGAAAGGCGTCCCTTCCGGATTACTCCACCACTGCCGCCTATAGCAAGGAGGAGTGGCTTCCTAGGGGGAAGCCCCTAGTAAGATCGTAAGTATCCGCACTCTATTGTACTTTAGTGCGACTTTGCTTCATAGTCTTGTTATAACGCCCAACATATATGCAGTCCGGCCAGGGTCCATCCTGAGGTATCATCTTCGGATGGGTCCTTCAGTGATTCAGTGATGAATTCGCTCCTGACGGCCACTACTCCTTGGCCTGCGGATGACATGGAGGTCTTGTCCCAAAGGCTCCCAGAGTAGGGGGAGGTGACTCTGGAGACGCCCCAAGGCGGCATTCCAGACGCTGGGCACACGGGGTATAAGATCCCCGTGGATCATGCCGACGAGAGCCGCAGCAAGCCGAGCTCTCAGCCGGATACTGTGCCGGAACCTCAAATTGTTCTAGATTCGGGCAGGCGGCCCCTTGCCAGGGAGGGCGAGCCGTCCATGCCGATAACTTCCGTTACGCCAGAGGCGTCGGATAGTCTGCTGGAGGCGCTTCGCGGTGCTTCCATGGATGAAGAGCACCGTACTCTTATGAGTGCGGTGATTCAGAAGGATCTATCTGCCAAGAGCGGACTAACCGAAGCCTGCACCAGCCTCCTGACAGGCTTTGAGGTAAGTAATAAAAATGTGTGAAATTATCACCCGATAGGTAGTAGCCCCTGATACTCTGTTTGGTGTTCAGAAAGAAGATCTAGACAGAGGGTCAATTAAAATCCGCAGGAGTCTAATAGTAGGTGTGCCTGTGAATAAGCAGGCAGTGCTGCTTGCCACTGCTGTACGCACGGCCAAGGTCGCCAGACTCAAACCAGACCTGGAGTAGGCACAGGGAGAGCTCGACCTCACAAAGAGGCATCTCGAAGAGAACAAAGGTTTGTGATTCCCCGTTCGCATATCATAAAGGATAGACAAAATTGGTTATTCTAACGACAAAGCGTCGTGACATTGTAATAGGGGCCACCACCGAAGTGGCGTCTCTGAAGAAAGCACTGTCCGAGGCCGAAGACAAGGCGGCCCTGGAGCGCAAGGAGCGCGAAAAGCAAGATGCTAGAGTGGGCGAGGTACAGCAAGAGCTCCAGGAGCACAGCAAGAAGTTTGAGTCCTTGGAGCATGATCTTAAGATGAAAGAGACTGAGCTTACGAAGGCCCTTGCGAGTGTGAAAGACGCCAGGGCCGAAGCCAAAAAGGCACAACAGGAAAACCAGGCGGCCAAGAAGATAGCGGCGGGTAAGGCATTCTTTATGCAAAGCAAGCATGTGGAGAAGAGATTTCTTTTACTTACCCGGATTCGGATCTCTCCAGGGGCATTCGCAGATCTGCCACGCAGCATATCTGATGCTGCAGAGTTCAACCGTTCCGAGGAGGGGAGTTCAACGGAGAAGCTGTTCTGGTCCCAGTATGCTGGAGCCGAACACCCAGTGCCTCTGAGTGACCAACTGAAGCAGTTGGTTGAACTCCACAGGGCGGCTGAAGTGGCTATGAAAGATTTCATAGTCCGGATGTGGCCTGGTGAGCCCTTGCCTGCCAGCTGTTGGAAATATGCCCTAGAGGCAATAATAAATTAGTTATTATTATATTTCCTTGTTCATGATAATCGTTTATTATCCATGCTATAATCGTATTGATAGGAAACTCAGATACATGTGTGGATACATAGACAACACCATGTCCCTAGTAAGCCTCTAGTTGACTAGCTCGCTGATCAATAGATGGTTACGGTTTCCTGACCATGGACATTGGATGTCATTGATAACATGATCACATCATTAGGAGAATGATGTGATGGACAAGACCCAATCCTATGCCTAGCACAGAGATCGTGTAGTTCGTATGCTAAAGCTTTTCTAATGTCAAGTATCTTTTCCTTAGACCATGAGATTGTGCAACTCCCGGATACCGTAGGAATGCTTTGGGTGTACCAAACGTCACAACGTAACTGGGTGGCTATAAAGGTGCACTACAGGTATCTCCGAAAGTGTCTGTTGGGTTGGCACGAATCGAGACTGGGATTTGTCACTCCGTGTGACGGAGAGGTATCTCTGGGCCCACTCGGTAGGACATCATCATAATGTGCACAATGTGACCAAGGGGTTGATCACGAGATGATGTGTTACGGAACGAGTAAAGAGACTTGCCGGTAACGAGATTGAACAAGGTATCGGCATACCGACGATCGAATCTCGGGCAAGTACAATACCGCTAGACAAAGGGAATTGTATACGAGATTGATTGAGTTCTTGACATCGTGGTTCATCCCATGAGATCATCGTGGAACATGTGGGAGCCAACATGGGTATCCAGATACTGCTGTTGGTTATTGACCGGAGAACGTCTCTGTCATGTCTGCATGGTTCCCGAACCCGTAGGGTCTACACACTTTCAATGACGCTAGGGTTATAAAGGAAGTTTGTATGTGGTTACCGAATGTTGTTCAGAGTCCCAGATGAGATCCCGGACGTCATGAGGAGTTCCGGAATGGTCCGGAGGTAAAGATTTATATATGGGAAGTCCTGTTTTGGTCACCGGAAAAGTTTCGGGTTTTTTCGGTAACGTACCGGGACCACCGGGAGGGTCCCGGGGGTCCACCAAGTGGGGCCACCAACCCCGGAGGGCTGCATGGGCCAAGTGTGAGAGGGGACCAGCCCCAGGTGGGCTGGTGCGCCCCCCATGAGGGGCCCAAGGCGCAGGGAAGAGTGGGAGGGGGCAAACCCTAGGGCAGATGGGCCCTAAGGCCCACCCCAGGTGCGCCTCCCCTTTCTCCCCCTCTGGCCGCCACCCAGATGGGATCTGGGGGCTGCCGCCACCCCTGGGGAGGGAACCCTAGAGGGGGCGCAGCCCCCTCCCCTTCCCCTATAAATAGTTGAGGTCTAGGGGCTGCCCAACACATGAGTTCCACCTCTCCTTGGCGTAGCCCTACCTTTCTCCCTCCTCCTCTCCCGCGGTGCTAGGCGAAGCCCTGCTGGATCACCATGCTCCTCCACCACCACCACGCTGTTGTGCTGCTACTGGATGGAGTCTTCCTCAACCGCTCCCTCCTTGCTGGATCAAGGCATGGGAGACATCACTGGGCTGTACGTGTGTTGAACGCGGAGGTGCCGTCCGTTCGGCACTAGGATCTCCGGTGATTTGGATCACGACGAGTACGACTCCTTCAACCCCGTTCTCTTGAATGCTTCCGCTTAGCAATCTACAAGGGTATGTAGATGCACTCTCCTTCCCCTCGTTGCTGGTTTCTCCATAGATAGATCTTGGTGACACGTAGGAAATTTTTGAATTTCTGCTACGTTCCCCAACAGTGGCATCATGAGCTAGGTCTATTGCGTAGATTCTTGGCACGAGTAGAACACAAAGTAGTTGTGGGCGTTGATTTTGTTCAATATGCTTACCGTTACTAGTCCAATCTTGTTTCGATGGTATTGTGGGATGAAGCGGCCCGGACCGACCTTACACGTACACTTACGTGAGAGAGGTTCCACCGACTGACATGCACTTGGTGCATAAGGTGGCTAGCGAGTGCCAGTCTCTCCCACTTTAGTCGAAACGGATTCGATGAAAAGGGTCCTTATGAAGGGTAAATAGCAATTGGCATATCACGTTGTGGTTTTGCGTAGGTAAGAAATGTTCTTGCTAGAAACCCATAGCAGCCACGTAAAACATGCAAACAACAATTAGAGGACGTCTAACTTGTTTTTGCAGGGGATGCTATGTGATGTGATATGGCCAAGAAGAATGTGATGAATGATATGTGATGTATGAGATTGATCATGTTCTTGTAATAGGAGTCACGACTTGCATGTCGATGAGTATGACAACCGACAGGAGCCATAGGAGTTGTCTTTATTTATTGTATGACCTGCGTGTCATTGAACAACGCCATGTAATTGCTTTACTTTATTGCTAACCGGTAGCCATAGTAGTAGAAGTAATAAGTTGGCGAGACAACTTCATGGAGACACGATGATGGAGAACATGATGATGGAGATCATGGTGTCATGCCGGTGACGATGATGATCATGGAGCCCCGAAGATGGAGATCAAAAGGAGCAAAATGATATTGGCCATATCATGTCACTATTTGATCGTATGTGATGTTTATCATGTTTTTGCATCTTATTTGCTTAGAATGACAGTAGTAAAAAAGATGATCCCTCATTAAAATTTCAAGAAAGTGTTCCCCTAACTATGCACCATTGCGAAAGTTCGTCGTTTCGAATCACCACGTGATGATCGGGTGTGATAGATTCTTACATTCACATACAACGGGTGTAAGCCAGATTTACACACGTGAAACACTTAGGTTTACTTGACGAGCCTAGCATGTACAGACATGGCCTCAGAACACAAGAGACCGAAAGGTCGAGCATGAGTCGTATGGAGGATACGATCAACATGAAGATGTTCACCGATGATGACTAGTCCATCTCGCGTGATGATCGTACACGGCCTAGTTGACTCGGATCATGTAATCACTTAGATGACTAGAGGGATGTCTATCTGAGTGGGAGTTCATAAGATGAACTTAATTATCCTGAACATAGTCAAAAGATCTTTGCAAATTATGTCGTAAGCTCGCGCTTTAGTTCCACTGTTCAGATATGTTCCTAGAGAAAATATAGTTGAAAGTTGACAGTAGCGATTATGCGGACAGTAGAAAGCTTATGTCCTTAATGCACCGCTCAGTGTGCTGAACCCCGAACGTTGTCTGTGGATGTTGCGAACATCGGACATACACGTTTTGATAACTACGTGATAGTTCAGTTAAACGGTTTAGAGTTGAGGCACCAAAGACGTTTTCGAAACGTCGCAGAACATATGAGATGTTTCGAGGGCTGAAATTGGGATTTCAGGTTCGTGCCCACGTCAAGAGGTATAAGACCTCCGACAATTTTCTTAGCCTACAAACTAAGGGAGAAAAGCTCAATCGTTGAGCTTGTGCTCAGATTGTTTGAGTGCAACAATCACTTGAATCGAGTGGGAGTTGATCTTCCAGATGAGATAGTGATGTTTTTCCAAAGTCATTGCCACCAAGCTGCTAGAGCTTCGTGATGAACTATAACATATCAGGGATAGACATGATGATCCTTGAGGTATTCGCGATGTTTGACACCGCTAAAGTAGAAATCAAGAAGGAGCATCAATTGTTGATGGTTGGTGAAACCACTAGTTTCAAGAAGGGCAAGGGCAAGAAGGGATACTTCATGAAACGACAAATCAGCTGCTGCTCTAGTGAAGAAACTCAAGGTTGAACCCAAACCCGAGACTAAGTGCTTCTGTAATAAGGGGAACAGCCACTGGAGCGGAATTACCCTAGATACTTGGTAGATGAGAAGGCTGGCAAGGTCGATAGAAGTATATTGGATATACATTATGTTAATGTGTACTTTACTAGTACTCCTAGTAGCACCAGGGTATTAAGATACCGGTTCGATTGCTAAGTGTTAGTAACTCGAAATAAAAGAGCTACGGAATAAACGGAGACTAGCTAAAGGTGAGCTGACGATATGTGTTGGAAGTGTTTCCAAGTTTGATGTGATCAAACATCGCACGCTCCCTTTACCATCAAGATTAGTATTAAACCTGAATAATTTTCATTTGGTGTTTGCGTTGAGCATAGACATGATTGGATTATGTCTATCGCAATACGGTTATTCATTTAAGGAGAATAATGGTTACTCTATTTATTTGAATAATACCTTCAATGGTCTTGCACCTAAAGGAATGGTTTATTGAATCTCGATCGTAGTGATACACATTTTCATGCCAAAAGATATAAGATAGTAATGATAGTACCACTTACTTGTGGCACTGCCATATAAGTCATATTGGTATAAAACGCATGAAGAAGCTCCATGTTGATGGATCTTTGGACTCACTCGTTTTTGAAAAGTTTGAGACATGCGAACCATGTCTATTGGTGTATACGCATGAAGAAACTGCATGCAGATGGATCATTTGGACTCACTTGATTTTGAATCACTTGAGATATGCAAATCATACCACATGGGCAAGATGACTAAAAAGCCTCGTTTTCAGTAAGATGGAACAAGATAGCAACTTGTTGAAAGTAACACATTTTGATGTGTGCAGTCCAATGAGTGCTGAGGCATGCAGTGAATATCGTTATGTTCTTACTTCATAGATGATTCGAGTAGATGTTGAGTATATTTACTTGATAAAACACAAGTCTGAATTATTGAATGGTTCAAGTTATTTCAGAGTGAAGTTGAAGATCATTGTGACAAGAGGATAAAATGTCTATGATATGATCATAGAGATGAGTATCTGAGTTACGAGCTTTGGCATGCAATTAAGACATTGTGGAAATTGTTTCACAATTAATACCACCTGGAACACCATAGTGTGATGGTGTGTCCGAACATCATAGTTGCACCCTATTGGATATGGTGCGTACCATGATGTCTCTTATCGAATTACCACTATCATTCATGGGTTAGGCATTAGAGACAACCGCAGTCACTTTATAGGGAACGACGTAATTCCGTTGAGACGACACCATTTGAACTATGGTTTGGAGAAACCTAAGTTGTCGTTTCTTAAAAGTTTGGGGCTGCGACGCTTATGTGAAAAAGTTTCAGGCTGATAAGCTCGAACCCAAAGCGGATAAATGCATCTTCATAGGACACCCAAAATAGTTGGGTATACCTCCAGTCTCAGTTCCGGAAGCAAAAGGGATTGTTTCTAGAATTAGGTCCTTTCCCGAGGAAAAGTTTCTCTCGAAAGAATTGAGTGGGAGGATGGTGGAGACTTGATGAGGTTATTGAACCGTCACTTCAACTAGTGTGTAGCAGGGCACACGAAGTTGTTCCTGCGGCGTCTACACCAATTGAAGTAGAAGCTTATGATAGTGACCATGAAGTTTCGGATCAAGTCACTGCCGTACCTCGTAGGGTGACAAGTAGGCCTGGGCGTTCGGTTGAAACCGAAATTTCGGTTTCTACTGTTCGGTTATTTTATGAATTTGGTTAGCAAAAGTGAAAACCGAAATTAACACAAAAAATCAGCTAACCGAAAATTCGGTTAACCGATTTTTTCGGTTCGGTTTTCGGTTTCAACTGACTAGGGACCATATACAGAAATGATATTTTTAGGCCATGTGTTTTCTAGGCCCAAGCTAACTGATGTGCGCGTTATTCCTACTAGAGCGTGCCTTCTTAAGTAGCCAAGCTCACTGTTTCATCCCCTGCAGCTAGACGAGGTGGGACAAACCCACGTGAAGTGATGTGCGGCTACTGGTGCTCACTGGGAGGACTATATTATACAAAAGTGTGGGCCTTGGAGAGTTGCATGTAACGTGTGGCAGGCCTAGGAGAGGAGCAAGGCCATTCCTGACTCGCATATACGTAGTGCTAGGCCCAAGTAGTTGCATGTACGTTGGTGCTAGGATTTTGTGTGTTCGACTAGGTTACCTTGGTTTCTGTATTCGGTGAACGATATAAACCGAACTGGCGAACTTAATTCGGTTAGTATAAGTGAAAACCGAATTTTACTGTAGCAGCAAGAAAAACTGAAATTTCGGTGTTTTCGGTTTCGGTATCGGTTTGGTCTTTGGTCCGTCGGTTTTTATGACCACCCCTAGTGACAAGGATGCGTACTACTTCAAAATGGTACAGTAATCCTGTCTTGAAGGTCATGTTGCTAGACAACAATGAACCTACGAGCTATGGAGAATCAATGGTGGGCCCATATTCCAACAAATGGTTAGAAGGCATGAAATCCGAGATAGGATCCATGTATCAGAACAAAGCATGGACTTTGGTGGACTTTCCCGATGATCGGCAAGCCATTAATATAAATGGATCTTTAAGAAGAAGACAGACATGGACGGTAATGTCACCGTCTATGAAGCTCGACTTGTGACGAAGAGTTTTTAACAAGTTCAAGGAGTTGACTACGATGAGATTTTCTCATCCGTAGCGATGCTTAAGTCCGTCGGAATCATGTTAGCATTAGCTGCATTTTTGAAATTTGGCAGCTAGATGTCAAAACGAGTTTCCTTACGAGTCTTCGTAAGGAAAGGTTGTATGTGATACAATCAGAAAGGTTTTGTCAATCCTGAGGATGCTAAAAGGTATGCTAGCTCCAGCGATCCTTCCATGGACTGGAGTAAGCACCTCGGAGTTGGAATATGCACTTTGATAAGATGATCAAAGATTTTGGGTTTATACAAAGTTTATGAGAAACTTGTATTTCCAAAGAAGTGAGTGGGAGCACTATAGAATTTCTGATGAGTATATGTTGTTGACATATTGTTGAACAGAAATGATGTAGAATTTCTGGAAAGCATATAGGGTTATTTGAAAAGTGTTTTTCAATGGAAAACCTGGATTAAGCTATTTGAACATTGAGCATCAAGATCTATGAGGATAGATCAAAAACGCTAAATGGTACTTTCAAATGAGCACATACCTTGACATGATCTTGAAGGTGTTCAAGATGGACCAGTCAAAGAAGGAGTTCTTGCCTGAGTTGTAAGGTATGAAGTTAATAGTTAAAGCTCGACCACGGCAGAAGAGAGAGAAAGGACGAAGGTCGTCCCCTATGTTTCAGACGTATGCTCTATAGTATGCTATGCTGTGTACCGCACTGGAAGTGTGCCTTACCATGAGTCAGTCCAGGGGTACAAGAATGATCCAGGAATGGATCATTGGACATCAGTCAAAATTGTCCTTGGAGTAAATAAGGACATGTTTCTCGATTATGGAGGTGATAAAGAGTTCCGCGTAAAGGGTTACATCGATGCAAGCTTTAACACCTATCCGAATGACTCTGAGTAGAAACAAAGATACGTATAGTGGAACAACCATTTGGAATAGCTCCAAGTGGAGCATGGAAGCAGCATTTACAATATAACATAGAGATTTGCGAAGTACATACGGATCTGAATGTTGCAGACCCATTGACTAAAAACTTCTCTCACAAGCAAAACATGATCAAACCCCAGAACTCATTGAGTCTTAATCACATGATGATGTGAACTAGTTTAATGACACTAGTAAACTCTTTGGATGTTGGTCACATGGCGATGTGACGTGTGAGTGTTAATCACATGGCGATGTGAACTAGATTATTGACTCTAGTGCAAGTGGGAGACTGTTGGAAATATGCCCTAGAGGCAATAATAAATTAGTTATTATTATATTTCCTTGTTCATGATAATCGTTTATTATCCATGCTATAATTGTATTGATAGGAAACTCAGATACATGTGTGGATACATAGACAACACCATGTCCCTAGTAAGCCTCCAGTTGACTAGCTCGTTGATCAATAGATGGTTATGGTTTCCTGACCATGGACATTGGATGTCATTGATAACGGGATCACATCATTAGGAGAATGATGTGATGGACAAGACCCAATCCTAAGCCTAGCACAGAGATCGTGTAGTTCGTATGCTAAAGCTTTTCTAATGTCAAGTATCTTTTCCTTAGACCATGAGATTGTGCAACTCCCGGATACCGTAGGAATGTTTTGGGTGTACCAAACGTCACAACGTAACTGGGTGGCTATAAAGGTGCACTACAGGTATCTCCGAAAGTGTCTGTTGGGTTGGCACGAATCGAGACTGGGATTTGTCACTCCGTGTGATGGAGAGGTATCTCTGGGCCCACTCGGTAGGACATCATCATAATGTGCACAATGTGACCAAGGGGTTGATCACGGGATGATGTGTTACGGAATGAGTAAAGAGACTTGCCGGTAATGAGATTGAACAAGGTATCGGCATACCGACGATCGAATCTCGAGCAAGTACAATACCGCTAGACTAAGGGAATTGTATATGGGATTGATTGAGTTCTTGACATCGTGGTTCATCCGATGAGATCATCGTGGAACATGTGGGAGCCAACATGGGTATCCAGATCCCGCTGTTGGTTATTGACCGGAGAACGTCTCGGTCATGTCTGCATGGTTCCCGAACCCGTAGGGTCTACACACTTAAGGTTCGATGACGCTAGGGTTATAAAGGAAGTTTGTATGTGGTTACCGAATGTTGTTCGGAGTCCCGGATGAGATCCCGGACGTCACGAGGAGTTCCGGAATGGTCCAGAGGTAAAGATTTATATATGGGAAGTCCTGTTTTGGTCACCGGAAAAGTTTCGGGTTTTTTCGGTAACGTACCGGGACCACCAGGAGGGTCCCGGGGGTCCACCAAGTGGGGCCACCAACCCCGGAGGGCTGCATGGGCCAAGTGTGGGAGGGGACCAGCCCTAGGTGGGCTGGTGCATCCCCCACAAAGGGCCCAAGGCGCAGGGAAGAGTGGGAGGGGGCAAACCCTAGGGCAGATGGACCCTAAGGCCCACCCCAGGTGCGCCTCCCCTCTCTCCCCCTCTGGCCGCCACCCAGATGGGATCTGGGGGCTGCCGCCACCCCTGGGGAGGGAACCCTAGAGGACGCACAGCCCCCTCCCCTTCCCCTATAAATAGTTGAGGTCTAGGGGCTGCCCAACACATGAGTTCCACCTTTCCCTGGCGCAGCCCTACCTCTCTCCCTCCTCCTCTCCCGCGGTGCTTGGCAAAGCCCTGCTGGATCACCACGCTCCTCCACCACCACCACGCCGTTGTGCAGCTGCTGGATGGAGTCTTCCTCAACCTCTCCCTCTCTCCTTGTTGGATCAAGGCATGGGAGACGTCACCGGGCTGTACGTGTGTTGAACGCGGAGGTGCCGTCCGTTCGGCACTAGGATCTCCGGTGATTTGGATCGCGACGAGTACGACTCCTTCAACCCCGTTCTCTTGAACGCTTCCGCTTAGTGATCTACAAGGGTATGTAGATGCACTCTCCTTACCCTCGTTGCTGGTTTCTCCATAAATAGATCTTGGTGACACGTAGGAAAGTTTTGAATTTCTGCTACGTTCCCCAACACTAGCTACTTCGACCTGATAAAGCAGATGGTAAATGCTTGTCCGCGGCTTGAGGTGATCAAGCGATCTGTTTGCATTGAGGGTGCCCACCGGGCCTTTGCCCATGCGAAGGTGCATTGGGGCAAGCTGGATGCGGAGAAGCTGGTGAAAGACGGACCACCGGAGGGCAAGGCGCATCGCTGTCCCGAAAAGTATTATGATGGCGTTACGAAAGGCGCTCGTCTCGTGGCCGATGAATGTACCAAGGACACGATCCTTGAGTAAATGTTCTTCTGTCGTTGTTGTAATATAAAGACGGAGCTACTTGTGC
Organism: Triticum aestivum; assembly: GCF_018294505.1. Taxonomy (NCBI): domain Eukaryota; kingdom Viridiplantae; phylum Streptophyta; class Magnoliopsida; order Poales; family Poaceae; genus Triticum; species Triticum aestivum. The sequence goes on from NC_057807.1 coordinate 415,704,225, forward strand.
TATATAGTGCTTTTTGATTTAAAATATTACCTTCTGTGTGGCTGTTTATAGAATTCTGAAAGTAGGCCAGTCGTCGGCTTCCGCCCCCACGTAACTAGTACCGGGGTGTTCCTGGAAAAACCAGGACACTCTTTATCCAAATTTTTGGTCCCTTAAGGAGGTGTCCAGCGCAGCGAACAAGGCAATCGGACTATGCGGCTTTATAACTTTCACTTAGCCATAGAAGTCTACAATTTTAAATTTCAACGAAGCCCCTAGAATTCGGAAAGCCGAATTGGGGCGCTATATACGCCTAAATCGGATGAAGCCGATTCCTCGCCTAAAGCGGAAAAAATCTTTAAGGATTTTAGGACCTCTCGAACAACGACCAGCTCTCGCCGCATCATGCCGGTCAGTTTTCGGCTTTCTCTACTGAGGTGCTCTTCCGGAAGAACCGAGACACAATCAAAGTAGTTCTCCCTGTGCTACCTTAGCCGATATAACGGAATGTAAGGTACCAAAACAAGGGAGCCGGGCAAACCTAACTATTGACCTAAGACGTGATTCGGAGCTGATGCATATAGTGCTATAAGTTCGGGGTACCGCATTGTTGAAAGTGTTCGGACTTGTCTTGCCATATTATGGGGCGCCATAAGAAGCCCCTGGCAAACTGAACGTACCAAGGTGTACGGATGCAATATTAACTAAACATTTATAGGAAAAATGTGCAGACAGGAATAATAAGCTGACGCTATATATCATCTCTCATTGATGAATAATACGTTTAAGCGTATGTTTACAATGATTGCATTTAAGCAGAAGTAAATAGGACTATTTAACATGTCCTATCCAAGGGCGGCCTGCATGTAGGTATATAAAGCAGGTATAACGATCGTGAACAGATTCCACCTAGGTATTTCCTTTGTGCGCAAAGCCTGTTGCCTCCTTGGTTTTCTCTCCTGTGTAAGTCCGACAATCCGGCTCTTCTGAAGAGGCCGCCCTAAAGCAGTGTCCTGAAAGATAAAGGGGGGGGGTTATGAAAGTATGTTGCGGTTATACCGCACTGTTGACTGAGTCACTGTTGCGCCTCCGCCTATGCCCATGGTATTTTGAGTGCGTAATTGTGTACGCGCGACACGAATGTTGCTTTGATGGGGCTTGAGCGGAGGCCGGACTGCTAGTCGCGCTCTTGGCATGCTTGGCGATCCTGTTGCAGGGTGCTCCGGACTCGCTTGACGGTGTTCGAGGTTGTCGTCGCCGGATTGGTGGTTTGTCGAAGAAGGCCGCATTGTAATTCCGCCGCGAGGGCTGCAGTATGTTCTTCTGTACGGAGAGAGCGGTCCATGTTTCCGTTGACTGTTATGACCCCGCGAGGTCCTGGCATCTTGAGCTTGAGGTATGCATAGTGTGGTACCGCATTGAATCTAGCGAATGTGGTTCGTCTAAGCAGTGCGTGGTAACCACTACGGAAAGGGACGATATCGAAGATTAACTCTTCGCTTCGGAAGTTATCCGGAGATCCAAAGACCACTTCCAATGTTATAGAGCCCATGCAACGGGCCTCTACTCCTGGAATTACACCTTTAAAGGTGGTTTTGGTGGGCTTGATCCTTGAAGGGTCGATGCCCATTTTGCGCACTGTGTCCTGGTAAAGCAGGTTCAGGCTGCTGCCGCCATCCATGAGGACTCGCGTGAGGTGGAATCCATCGATGATTGGGTCTAGGACCAATGCGGCTAAACCGCCGTGACGGATGCTGGTAGGGTGATCCCTACGATGAAAGGTGATCGGACAGGCTGACCATGGGTTGAATTTTGGGGCGACTGGCTCCATCGCATAGACGTCCCGTAGTGCTCGCTTCCGTTCCTGTTTGGGAATATGGGTGGCATAGATCATGTTGACCGTTTTCACCTGGGGAGGAAATTTCTTCTGTCCTCCTTTGTTCGGACACCGGGGCTCCCCGTC